>NC_134485.1:319965667-320265667 GCF_040206685.1 Ascaphus truei | reverse complement strand
CGAAAAGCCTAAAAAACGTTGAATAGCCTTGAGGGAATTGGGTTGTGGATAGTTGCGAATAGCTTTAAGTTTCTCAGGGTCAAAAGAGAAACCTTTGTCCGAAATGATGTATCCAAGGAAGGGCGTAGAGGACAGATGAAAGAGGCATTTCTCCATTTTGGCGTACAAGTGATTGGAACGGAGGCGGGAAAGGACGAACCTTGTGTGTCGAATATGATCCTGGAGATTGTTGTTAAAGATGAGAATATCGTCTAGGTATACGATAACAAAGGAATTGAGTACGTCTCGAAAAATTTAGTTTATGAAGTCCTGAAAGACCGCTGGGGCGTTACAGAGCCCAAAGGGCATCACCAGGTACTTGTAGTGACCGCTACGTGTATTGAAGGCGGTCTTCCATTCGTCACCCTCCCGAATACGAATAAAGTTGTACACCCCACGGAGGTCCAATTTCGTGAAGATCATAGCCCCCTGGAGTCTATCAAACAGTTCGGATGTCAGGGGGAGGGGGTACCGTTTTTTGACCATGATCCGGTTGAAGCCCCGATAGTCGATGCAAGGTCGAAGTGAGTTGTCCTTCTTTTTAACAAAAAAAAACCCGGCGGGGGAAGATGAATGGCGTATGAAGCCCTTCTCGAGGTTTTCACGGATGTATTCGTCCATGGCCTTGGTCTCTGGAATGGAGAGAGGATAGGACTTGGATCTAGGAAGTGTAGCGCCAGGAATCAGCTCGATAGGACAATCGTAAGACCTGTGGGGGGGCAAAACTTCAGCTCTAGTCTTGCAAAAGACGTCAAGGAAATCGGAGTAGGCCTCTGGTAGGTCGATCTTTGGAGTCGATGGAACCATAATCCCCGCGTGTTGCATGGGAGGAATGGTGCTTGAGATGAGTAACTCCTTCGGTCTTGACTCCCATTGTATACAGTAGGAGTGCGCGCCCTCCAGTCAATATGGGGATTGTGCTGCTGGAGCCAGGGTAGGCCAAGGGTTACCTGGGTCCCGGGGGAATGAATCACATCCAACGTAAGGGTTTCAGTGTGACCATCATTGGAAGATAAGGTGAGGGGAATCGTCTCAAGAGAAATGAAGGCCGGGTTCAAGGGTCGACCGTCGATCCCTTCTAGTCCGATGGGTACTCTCTTCCTAATGAGTGGAATAATATTAAGCTTTGTGAATTCCTGATCCACAAAGTTCCCACCTGCCCCGGAATCAACAAAGGCGGCCGCAGAGGCATGGAATGAGGGGCCCGAAAGAGTGACTGGAATCAAAAGCTTCTTGGGGAGCTCGTCTTTGGAAAGGGGGCAAGGAGAAATGGCACCCAGGGAGAGCCCCTTTATACTCAATGGGTGGAGTCATTTCCCGGACGCAGGGGACAATTCCGAATAAGGTGTTCAGGAGATCCGCAATAGAAGCACAGCCCACGGTCCCTTCGAAGTTGTTGTATCGGTGGTTGGGTCTGTTGAGTACCCAGTTGCATGGGCTCCGGGGGTTCCAGGGCTGGGAACCGGGACGACTGAGGTCTTGGAACCAGAAGAAACCTAGGAAAGGGGGCGACCAAAGGCACAAAACAAGGACGTTGGCGTTCAGAGTGTCGCTCCTGGAGGCGCTGATCCATCCGAATAACCTGAGCAATCAGTTTCTCCAACGCTCCTGGCCTGGGATGAGCGTCGAGTTCGTCCTTTACTGTATCCGATAACCCCTGCCAGAAGACGGCGATGAGTGCCTCCTGGTTCCAACAGGTCTCAGCTGCTAGGGTCCGGAATTCCAGAGCATATCTGGCCACGGAACGGTGCCCCTGTGACAAAAGAAGAAGGGAAGAAGAGGACGTATCCCAGCGTGCGGGAGTGTGAAACTCCTGCTTAAACTCCTGACGAAAGAGAGCATAGTCTTGGGTTATCTCTGGCCGTAATTCCCAAATCGGAGAAGCCCACGCCAGGGCGCCACCAGTCAAGAGGGAGTACACATACGCCACTTTCTTACGTCCCATGGTGAACTGAAGAGGCGCCATCTCGAATTGGACCTCACATTGGTTTAGGAATCCGCGGCAGGCCTACGGATCACCAGCGTAGGTTTTCGGCATGGGTATCTTGGTCTCTGGTGCGGCTGCGCCAAGAGATCCGGGCTTAGACGGGGAGGAAACGCTAGGTGGTGCACCCTGGAAAGAAATGTTGGTTAGCCGTTGAGCTAGGTCAGAGATCTGGGTAGACATGGTTTGGTTCTGTACCACCAGGGCCGAGAGAATTTGGTCTAAGGTAGGTTCATCAGTCTCGATCTGATCTGCGTCGGTTGGGCTCTGCATAATGTCACAGTAGTGCTGCCCGCAGACCAGTCCTATCCCAAGACTGAGGTGAAAAGTATAATACCACGCACCCGCAGCAGAGGGGCGTGTCCGGAGTGTGGTAGTAGTTGCCAGGCCAGGAGTCTTTAGTAAGGTAACCAAAGGTACTTGCCGTGTCCGGAGGTAGAAGGGTTGTGGTGATTGCCGTAGCCGGGGGTCGAGGGTGCCAGAGGTCCAGGAGGTAGAGGAGCGAGCCGAGATCGAAGGGCGGAGAGAGACTGCGTCGTAAGGAGTAAGTCAGGGTCCAGAGCCAGAGGAAGAGTCGAAAGCCAAGTCGGGTCAAACCTGAAGTACACGAAGAACAAAAGCACACACCAATACTAGCCCAACTAGCAGAAGCTATGCAGAGCAATGATTCCCAGGGAGAACAGGGGTAATTTATGTGGAGGGACCAATCAGGGAAGGAGGCAGAGCGGAGGTGTGCCATGGAGCGCCTTGTGACTGGTGAAGGCTTTGATCCTTGCCTGTGATCAGCTGTGAAGTGTGAGAGCAGGAGCAGGGCTGCAGCTGTACACGGGGGGCGTGGCTAGAAGAACGGAGGAGTGAATAAATTACTGCCGGAGATGCGCGCTGTGTAAGATCCTCCTGCGCGCGCCCGACAAGATGGCGGTCGCAAGAGCCAGCGCCGGGCGAGATCTCTGAGTCCCACGCCGAGGACACGCCAGCGGGGAGCGAGGGGCGGCAACGACCTCTGAAGCACGTAAGGAGGTGTTGCGTGAGCCCTGCTTCCTGACACTAATGAAGGGGCATACCCCGAAACGTTGCGTTTTTTTCTCTGCTGAAATAAAAGAAGTTAAGATTTCCTAGTGACCTTGTGGATTTGTTTTCTGAGCTCAACAGGATTTTTATTTTGCTGCAATTAGGACATTCCCCAGTAATGCTGAACACCCTCCAAACGACACCGATTCAGGTCCATGAAAGTGGATTTGCAGCCGAGAGTATTTGATAATTAAACCTCTTTTTCACTTTCAATCAAGTATCTCAGAACAGCTTTTGATGAGTGTAAATGAACGTGAAAATATTGCTATATTCCCTCTTTCTTGAGGTCATAATCAACACTTTGAAAAGGTGCAATCCTGCCTACTCGATTTGTCTTGGCGGGTTTCATAACGGAGGACATCCTGAGACTTATTTCCCCCTTGGAATGTGCAGGGCACTGCTCTGCAATGCTCCAGCCTTGAATACATTATAATATTCTTAAATTATGCATGCAATAAGACAATAAAATGATCTGCTTGGTTTTATCACTGAGTTATAATTGTAATAACACATTCTTATGGTTTCAGAGATAATTGTATCTGTTCCATGAGGAATTCATGATGAATAATCTTTATTTTTTTTTTTAAACCCGTAGGAAATATTGAGTTTCAGCTTCTACCAACTGTAACAATGCTAAAATAAGTGTACTTTATTCTGTAGAATCGATGGTTTCTGTTGTTCTGCCGTTTATTCCAATTAGAGACAGACATTAACATTTACACAAAACATCGTTTGTAAATAAAGAAATGCTAAGTATTCACTGCTACAGCTTATGTATCAACGTCTACCGGCTGCAAGACTAAGGCTGCGGTCCCAGTGACTGCCACAGCGCTCGCCTCGGCGTGCACTGTGCGCACAAACACCGGCCCCCCAGTCACTCAGGGCCGAGTACATGCGTCGTTGCACATTCAGCAGCCGCACTGTACTACAAGATTCCACACACTCAAAAAAATTGTGTGTGGAACTTGCGACTGAGCTGTGGCCACGCCCCCGTCGGCGGTTCAGCCAATGAGGGCGGACCAGCCACGTGAAGTTATGGCCACGCCCCCGCAAAAACCCGAACACGCCCCCTCCCGTCGCAACCTCTCCCTCTCTCCTGAGACCGCAGATCACGGTTAGCGCTGTGCACGCGCCGCCCCCCCCCCTGCCCGGCGCGCGTGTCACAGTCATGACTGGGACCGCAGCCTAAGGCTGAGTCCCTGCTGGCGCTGAGGGTGCTCATGCTTGGAGAGCGCTCCAAGCATGAGCGCCGGGTGTCCTTGCATTTACCTAAGCGCCGAGCGTGTGTGCGCGTGTGCATGCGCACGAGCGCGCGGGAACCACGTGAGCGGGGTCTTACATATATCTATATATGTAAGTAACCGCGGCAAGCGCCGCCCACTCAGCGCGCTCAGCGCCAGCGGGGCCACAGCCTAAGGCAAAAATAAAATCATATTTATCAAATAAAAAAACCTCTCCCGTCCTCTATTGGATTTTGTGTTGTGATAAATCTGTTGCGTTTTTGTTCTGCTTTTTGCGCCAGTTCGGCAGCATACAAAGCCCCCAATGGTTTTACAGTTGGACATTCACAGTAAGTTATAATAATATCCACTTATTCTTTTATATATCAGTTTCTAACGAGCTTCAGCAAATGGTATATTGCTTGCTCTATAGCACATTATCAGCAGACTCTGCCCGATTTTTAGTAAGTCTTGCTTAGGGCAGAGGTGCTCAACCCCAGTCCTCAATCGCTGCCCAAATAAGTCAGGTTTTCAGGATAGCCCCGCTATGTGGCTCAATTTGTCCATGCTTCAGCATGGGTGGCTCAATCAGAGGCTCAGTCACCTGTGCTGAAGCTGGGATATCCGAAAACTTGGTCTGTTGGGCGGAGGAGAGGGGGTGGGGGGGAGGGGGGGGGCTTGAGAACCCCTGGTTTAGGGTTATTTATCAAATTCTCCTGGCTGCAAAGTTGGGGCAGAAGAAAACTTCACCAAAAAAAATATTTGCAAAGAAAGCATAGGATTTTCTTCTTTGAGAAATCTAGTGCAGTATTTTTGCAGCAGTAACTTTGCATTTGTTTCTTTGTTTAGCCCTAGCTTTGCAGCCAGGAGACTTTGATAAATAACACCCACTGAATTTTAACATCAGCAGCCACGTAGGTTTTTTTTTGTACCAAATTTTCCTCCTGCCAAACTAGGGCAGAATATGGCATGTGATTTCTGAGGAATAACTCCCATTTCAATTTTCCTTTCATTAAAAATACCACTTGTGAGCACATTCACATGGCTCATGTCCACAATCGTTCCTTTTTCCATTATCTCTTGCATACAATGCTTCCACTGCAGGCAGGGATTCTGGGTAATGGCATGCAAATGAGCACTGTGTGACACTTTTTGTCCGTTTTAACATGGGGCCCTATAAATTTAAGCCTGCCTTTTTACACAGATTTTTCAGCACAGCCTGGATTAAAGAAGGGCCATAGCCAGTAATCCTACTACAGACTGTGAGTAGATTTACTGGCTATGCACTTTTTGTCATTACCCAGTGATATGCAGGTATGTAATTACCCAGAATCCCTTGCGGCAGTGGAAGCATTGTATGTAATTAAACCTCTTTGTCACTTTCAATCAAGCATCTCAGAACAGCTTTTGATGAGTGTAAATGAACGTGAAAATATTGCTACAGTACATTCCCTCTTTCTTGAGGTCATAATGGGGAAAGGCGGGGTTGCAGACCTGTTAGACATGTGAATGTGCTCACAAGTGGTATTTTTATTTACTGTGCACTGTATGCTGGAAGGTAGAGATAGGCGATTTTGGGGGGGGGGGCAGATTTGGATCCGCCGCGGATCGTCAGGTTCCTTTGATCCACAGATATCCACAAATCAATCACAAAAAGGCCGATTCATCTTTTTCTGTTTTTTTTTTTTACTACCGACTATCCAATCCGCCGATTGCGGAATCCGCTGGTTGGATTCGTAAAATGGCGTTTTTTGGTTAATCTGCATGGATTTTAAACCGTGGAACGGATTTTGAATGGAAAGCTCGGGAAATTCTGCAAAAAGGATTTTGATAGTTTCTCCCATTTCTAGTGGAGGGTTGTTGCCGCTTTCTTAATCACCGTAACTTTCCTGGATAAAGTTGGTGCAGTTTTTCCCACCCTAATTCTGTTTCCCTGAGACTTTGATAAACGAGCCTCATAGACTTCAACGGAATCTCACTGTTTAAAGTCATGTTTAACAGAGGTCCCCCAAATCTCAGTGATTTGGGATGAAAATTTATCAAAGTTTCCAAATCTGCAAATATGGGGCAAAAGTGGTGCAAACGGCACCATATTCATCAAACAGAAAAAATTGGGTGTCATTTATCAATGGTCTCCCTGCTGCAAAACCAGACAAAGCGGGTCCAAATACACTGCATCAGATTTACCAATCAAGACAATCCCAATGCTTTCTATGAAAATGTTTCCCCTAATAAATCCGATGCAATTGTTTTGCCGCAGTTTCATGCTGGGACACTTTGATAAATAAACCCCATGGGCTCTGGGAACTTGATATTTTTTTTGCATCTAGCATATATTTTTTGAGCTATCAAGTAATATGGGGAATTTTTAACACCTTTGCTGATGCTACTGCTGGACATGCCTAAAATGATTTTCTAACTAGCTACAAATGCATTAAAATGAAATAAATATTTTTACAAGCCCAGACTTATACAAAAACTAATGGCCATTATTCTCAAATGAATCATTATTAAACCTCCCTTAACGATGCAGCACTTGAGGACTTCTTAATTATATGTGGAAAACAATAAGAGGACAGATCTGTTTATTAAAGTCGCAGACAAAAGACTCATTATAATAACCCCTCGTGTGGGTACAGATTTGGAGATTCTCTTGCAGCACAAACATTAATAGGAAGTTATATACAAGTGTTCAGAAGTAGTGTAGATGCTGTAAACCAAATAAAATGTTTACACCAAATGCTATTATTTAGAAACAGACAAAGTAATAGCAATAGATCTATACAAAATGTATTATTGTGGTTTCATTTATCAAAGCCTCCTGAAAACCTGGGGCAAAAATGCTGCAGCAGATTTATCAAATAAATAATTTCCATTTATCAACATGAATGTTTTTTTCTTTGATAAATATGTTGCAGTTTTTTTTGCACCAGATTTTAAGATAGAAGATTTTATATATATATATATATATATATATATATATATATATATATATATATATACTGTATAACCCTCCTTTACCTACAGCATTAGTAAACATCGCCCACAATGTATATATATATACTGATGAAATCCGCTGAGACGGATGAAACGCGTAGGGTCACGTGGTACAGGAACTACGGTGGCCGAACAGCCCAGGCTCCAGAGCAGAGACGTCAGTCCAGGAGTATCCTGCAATACGATCGGTGGAAGATTGAATGCAGCCAGAAGTACCTACTAACTGAGGTGAAAGAGAAAGGTTTTACTGGCAGCACATCCCACAGCAGAGCTGATTTACAGCGGCAGTATCTGTATGCAGACGGAGGACAGCTGTGATATCTGGTCGTCGGCGTGGTGCATGGGCCTGTCCCATAAATTGCTTGATTTTATTTGACAAAGTGTGAGTTGGCAATCGTCTGTTCATGGCAAATTAAAACCCTTTATTATCTGATTTTACACAAGGATCGGGCGCTTTTTCTTTCTTTTTTTTCTCATATATATATATATATATATATATATATATATATATATATATATATATATATAGCATAGCCTCCCGGCCGCTACTTCTTTTTCCTGGCCCCATCCAGTGTCAGTCCTAGTGGGTGAATAGTTATCACAATACGGCGCTCAAAATAATTAGTGCACTTTACGTGATTATAATAAAGCTTAATGCAATATTCAGTGCTTGTGAAAAATATATTAAATGATTGGTGTTAATAATAAAAACGAATAGTTGAATGCTGCTGTGACCCAATGATGGATTGCTTTCTCAATCCGGTGAAGTATCAGGAGTCCAAAATTGTAGGGAAGCGCAAACACATGTGGAGACAAAAAACAGATATCCAATAGTGCAGTATAGTCTAATGTGTAATTGGATGTTGACTCGTTAATTCTTATGAGTGGGGTACTCACAAGTAAAGGATGATCTAAATACACGTAAAGGTATCTTTGGATAGTAGATCTTTAGACCGCAATCTAGCTGAGGGTGGAACCGGATTGTGTAGATCCACTTTTACCCTTTAGGAATGAGAGAGAGGACCGGACATGGTGCAGACTAATAAAACTTTATGATGGTAAGTATAGGAAAGATTACACTCACATGGTACAAATGTAATACAGGCAGCTTGATCTACGCGAACGACACCGACTGCTGGAGCTTGAAGCAGTGTTTCACCTCCTCGGTTTTGTTTTCCCGCTGGACACACACCTCACGGCTCCGTCTATAGGGCTCCGGATGTTTGGCGTCTGCGGATCCAAGGGGTTTCCGGTGGATAGCCTCAAGCGTCACTCTACGCGTTTCACCACGGCTGGTTTCATCAGTCCTGTTAGGTGCAGGCAGTGGAGGGGTTAATTCCTTCTTTAGGCTCTGTAGGTGTATTGCAGACTTGGATACATTTCAGGTATCCAAGGACAGGCCTAGCAACTACCAGAGAGTGTCAGCCTGAGAGAAGAATACTGATTGGTTCATCTAAAAGCAGTGATCACGAATCAGTATTCAACCTGTTCTGTTATGGGGCAGGGTTTTAACCCCCAATCTCAGGTTATAAATTCTGGCACTCTCCTAAATTCAAAAGGTTGTTAGTGGTTCTGTTCTTGAGTGTTGTTCCTGGTTGATCTTTCCCCTCCACCTGTGGAGCGAGGAGCCACTTCCTCCATCCCACCAGGAGATGGGAGGAAAGTGTAACAGGCCTGGAAGGGGCCAAATTCCTGAGTCAGGGCTCTGACCAGCATGGGAGACAAGAGAGTTAAGGGATACATCTGTGCTTGCTCTATTATTACCATCTGCCTGCAATAAAGCCAGTTGTATCAGAATCAGTGTGATTACTGTCTGCTGCTGTGAGAGAAGAACAAGGTGTCAGCATGGGCCATCCCCTACCCCTGCAGAGAATCTATGCTGACTGGAGGCGCTGCACCCCTGAAGAACAAAGTTAACCTGCACCCCTGTCCTGGTTCTCCCCACACCATCGCAGAGCACTCAGCCCTCCTGTTATGAACAGGTATACAGCCCAACACACTGAAGAAGTAGCCAGAGATGAAGCATACCCCCCAATATCACTTAGGGTGGGGTTACAAGGACTGTATATAATAAGGAAGGAATTAAGTTTGTACATTCTGATGGTGGAAAAAAAGGTCCGGAGCACCCCAAAGGCTATGGACCGCCCGGCACTGTAACCATGAGATCACTTGTGTAGCAATCACATGGTCACAACACACGCCTGGCGTTAGGAATAGAAGCGATAGAGCTCTTTTTATACTTTATCGCATTCATGGTTCCCTAAGAGCTATGTACTCAATGAGGTGACCCTACCAGGGAGAAGCTCATCTCACTCATTATAAGCGTGATAACTTGAACAATTTCTAAACAAATGCATACTTCAAAAAAGAGGAATGATAAAGGTCCTGTGTGATGGCAAAGGAACCTCCATTTGTTCTGCAGATATCTAGGGTTGTCATGTGTCAGCTCTACATTTAAAGTAGCCCGCACAGTCCTTTATTTTTGGCCTGGCTTTGGGATTACTTTCTGGGAGGACTGATTTATCAGCCTGATGTTTCATATACTGTATATATATCTTATACTATATTAGTGAAAGCACTGTATGTTTGCCTGCCTGCCTGGATGTCCGGTGTCCCTAGGGGAAATCTCATTGGTCCCTTGGGCCGCCCCCGCACACCTCTCATTGGCCTGAGGCGGAGTGACGGCCAAAGGACACACACACAGGGACACACACACAGGGACACAGGGACACACACACAGGGACACACACACACAGGGACACACACACAGGGACACAGGGACACACACACAGGGACACATACACACACACAGGGACACACACTCTCCCCCGTCAGTTGGACCGCAGCTCACCTTCCACACCCCCCCCCCCCCTCCTCTCCCGGTGCCCCTCCTCTCCCGGTGCCCCTCACTCTCTCCCCCCTCCCCACCTCACCCAAATCCCCACGCTCCGCAACATCCCCAGCCGCACCATCACCCTCACCGTGCGCCGCGGAGGAAGCGCGGCCCTGCTGCTCAGCAGCAAACTCCAGGCTCCTTCCCCCTCGCGGCGCGGCCCGGGCCTCCTGCTCTCCCCCTCACGTGCGCCGCTACCGGAGAGGGGAAGCGGCGCGGGACTCCCCATCACGTGCGCCGCTACCGGAGAGGGGAAGCGCGGCGCGGGACTCCCCATCACGTGTGACGCTACCGGAGAGGGGAAGCGCGGCGCGGGACTCCCCATCACGTGCGCCGCTACCGTAGAGGGGAAGCGCGGGCCGGGCCTCCTGCTCTCCCCATCACGTGCGCCGCTACCGGAGAGGGGAAGCGCGGCGTGGGACTCCTGCCACTCTTGCCCCCCCCCCCCCCCCAGCTTCCCAAACTCACCTCCTGCCCCAGCCAGATGCCACGGGGTCAAGGTAAGTCACACACCGTCTCCCACCCACGCACTGTCACCCACACACCCACCCAGTCACTTTCACCCACCCAGTCACCCACCCACTCAGTCACTCACTCAGTCACCCACCCACTCAGTCACCCACCCACTCAGTCACACACCCACCCACTCACTTAGTCACCCACCCACTCAGTCACCCACCCACTCACTCAGTCACCCACCCACTCACTCAGTCACCCACCCACTCACTCAGTCACCCACTCACTCAGTCACCCACCCACTCACTCAGTCACCCACCCACACACCCACTCAGTCACCCACTCAGTCACCCACCCACACACCCACCCAGTCACCCACCCACACACCCACCCAGTCACTTTCACCCAGTCACCCACTTTCACCCAGTCACCCACCCACCCACCCACTCAGTCACCCACCCACCCACTCAGTCACCCATTCAGTCAGTCACCCACCCATTCAGTAAGTCGGCGGCGCGGGACTCCTGCCACTCTTGCCCCCCCCCCCCCCAGCTTCCCAAACTCACCTCCTGCCCCAGCCAGATGCCACGGGGTCAAGGTAAGTCACACACCGTCTCCCACCCACGCACTGTCACCCAGTCACCCACACACCCACCCAGTCACTTTCACCCACCCAGTCACCCACCCACTCAGTCACTCACTCAGTCACCCACCCACTCAGTCACCCACCCACTCAGTCACACACCCACCCACTCACTTAGTCACCCACCCACTCAGTCACCCACCCACTCACTCAGTCACCCACCCACTCACTCAGTCACCCACCCACTCACTCAGTCACCCACTCACTCAGTCACCCACCCACTCACTCAGTCACCCACCCACACACCCACCCAGTCACCCACACACCCACCCAGTCACTTTCACCCACCCAGTCACCCACCCACTCACTCAGTCACCCACCCACTCAGTCACCCACCCACTCAGTCACACACCCACCCACTCACTTAGTCACCCACCCACTCACTCAGTCACCCACCCACTCAGTCACCCACCCACTCACTCAGTCACCCACCCACTCACTCAGTCACCCACTCACTCAGTCACCCACCCACTCACTCAGTCACCCACCCACACACCCACTCAGTCACCCACTCAGTCACCCACCCACACACCCACCCAGTCACCCACCCACACACCCACCCAGTCACTTTCACCCAGTCACCCACTTTCACCCAGTCACCCACCCACCCACCCACTCAGTCACCCACCCACCCACTCAGTCACCCATTCAGTCAGTCACCCACCCATTCAGTAAGTCAGTCACCCACTCACCCACCCACTCACTCACTCAGTCACCCACCCACTCAGTCACCCACCCAGTCACCCAGTCACCCATTCAGTCAGTCACCCAGTCACCCACCCATTCAGTCAGTCAGTCACCCAGTCACCCACCCAGTCACCCACCCACTCACCCACCCAGTCAGTCACCCACTCACCCACCCAGTCAGTCACTCACCCACCCAGTCAGTCACCCACCCACCCAGTCACCCACCCACCCAGTCACCCACCCACCCACCCAGTCACCCACCCACCCAGTCTCCCATTCACCCAGTCTCCCATTCACCCACCCAGTCAGTCTCCCACTCACCCACCCAGTCAGTCTCCCACTCACCCACCCAGTCAGTCTCCCACTCACCCACCCACCGACCCAACTCACCCACCCAAGCACCGACCCAAAGTCACCCACCGACCCAAAGTCACCCACCCACCGACCCAAAGTCAAACCGACCCAAAGTCACCCACTCACCGACCCAAAGTCACATACCCACTGACCCAAAGTCACACACCCACCGACCCAAAGTCAAACCGACCCAAAGTCACCCACCCACCGACCCAAAGTCAAACCGACCCAAAGTCACCCACCCACTCAGTCACCCACCCACCCACTCAGTCAAGTGTCACACACCCACCCAGTCACCCACACACTCAGTCAACTCAGTCACCCACCTAGCTGTCAAGGGGGGGGGGAGCCTAACCCTGTCGTACGCCCCCCCAAAATTACATCCCGGGCAACGCCGGGTCTCTCAGCTAGTATATATATATATATATATACAGTGTTCGACAAACCTATACATTTGCTCGCCCCGGGCGAGTGGATTTAACCCCCGGGCGAGTAAATATTGGCCCAAGCAGCACACGTTTGGTACTAGGTGGCGAGTAGATTTTTTTGTGTGGCGAGTAGATTTTTTGGTGATTTGTCAACCACTGTATATATATATGGTGCACAGGCAGAAGGAACGTTACAGCCGTGGGTAGGAGCTTTTCTCCAGCTCCTCCAGTCAGTTGCATAATGCTGATGCGCAGGTGAGTACTGGCCCATTCCTCTTCTTAGACAGGGAACTAGTCATTAGCACAGGAGAGAAGTGAGCCAGTACAATATATCTCAGCAGCGTACTGTTATTAATCAGCTGAGGGAGCATGGAGAAGCTATAATCTACACTAGCAACATCTCCGCTCCCACTGCACTAGGGAGAGAGGGAGAGCAGGCTGCTGGGGTGACCAGCCGGTAGGGGCCGCAGGTGAAGCCATCGCATTTGGCCGCCAGGACGCCTGTTGCCCACCAATGTTTTAGACCAGCGTTGCGCAAACTGGGGGGCGCGCCCCCTTGGGGGGGCGCAAGATTATGTAGGGGGGTGCGGGCTGCTTGCAGGGAAACCTGAGGGCGGGCAGAGCTGTGCACGGGCGGCCAGAAGCTCCGTGCTGCTGCTTCTATGTGTCTGTGTCTTGCAGAGGGGGCGGGGCTTCTCTCTGCACACAGACAGCCCCTCCTTCTCTTCCTGTCTGCTTCCCGCACCAGTTTTCAGCAGCATGGGGGGTTGGGGGATCGGAGCATGTCGCCCCCCCAGGTGAAATTGTGTGACTGATTGTGTGTGTGGTGATTTGAGTGTGTGTGTGTGTGGTGATTTGAGTGTGTGTGTGGTGATTTGAGTGTGTGTGTGGTGATGTGTGTGGGGGGGGGATTGAGTGTGTGTGTGGTGATTTGAGTTTGTGTGTGTGGGGGGGGATTGTGTGTCTGTGTGGTGATGTGTGTGTGTGTGTGGGGGGGATTGAGTGTGTGTGTGTGGGGATTGAGTGTGTGTGTGTGGGGATTTGAGTGTGTGTGTGTGATTTGAGTGTGTGTGGTGATTTGAGTGTGTGTGGGGATTTGAGTGTGTGTGGTGATTTGAGTGTGTGTGGTGATTTGAGTGTGTGGTGATTTGAGTGTGTGGTGATTTGAGTGTGTGTGTGTGGGGATTGAGTGTGTGTGTGTGGGGATTTAGTGTGTGTGTGGGGATTGAGTGTGTGTGTGGGGATTGAGTGTGTGTGTGTGGGGATTTGAGTGTGTGTGTGATTTGAGTGTGTGTGGTGATTTGAGTGTGTGTGGGGATTTGAGTGTGTGTGGTGATTTGAGTGTGTGTGGTTATTTGAGTGTGTGGTGATTTGAGTGTGTGGTGATTTGAGTGTGTGGTGATTTGAGTGTGTGTGTGTGGGGATTGAGTGTGTGTGTGTGGGGATTGAGTGTGTGTGTGGGGATTGAGTGTGTGTGTGTGTGGGGGGGGATTGAATGTGTGTGTTTGGGGATTGAGTGTGTGTGGGTATTGATTGAGAGACAGAGTGTGTGTGTTGTAATGCAGTGGTGCGCAAACTGGAGGGGCAATGAGGTGCAAGATTAGGGGGGCGCAGGTGGCGTGCGGCGAAAACTGGGTGCGCGGGCCGGCAGACGCTGTGCGTGGGAGGACGAAAAAGCTGTGCGCGAGGGGCGGCCAAGAAGATGTGCACGGGCGGGCAGCCGAAGATGTGTGCGGGTGGCTGAACAGGATAGTGCAGGTGACGGCCACGTGATGGTGTGTGTGAGCGCACGCGCAGGGGCTTCGGAGGTACGGGGAGGAGCACGCCTGAGCCCGGTGAAGTCAAACGCCCCTCCCGGTGTCTGCCCTGCAATAGCGCTGTGGTCCTGCTCTCCTCCGTTGGCAACCTGCTTCGCTGCGATCCTCTGCAAGTGAAAGGGTAGCTGCACCTATATCACTCATACTATGAATGTACAGAAATAATGTAAAAAACTGTGAAAACACAACATTGAAAACGGGAAAAAATAAATAATAAATAATAATGTAGGTAGGAGTGTGGATGACACTGGGGATAGCAAGACAAAGAGCAGGGAGGGGAAGGGAGAAAAAAAAGGGGGGAGGGGGAGAGGGAAGGGAGGTAGCAAAGAGGTGGATGAATGCCCCCCAAAAGTATTGCCTTTGTGCACGTTCACTCTCCCAAGCATGGCGCTTGGGGAGACAAACAAAATTGACTTTGAAGTGCGCTCAGCAGCAGTCAATACACACACACAGCCACACACAAACACACACAAATAGCACCGATCCACGCTTGCAAAATTATGCAGGACACCCTGTGTTCATGCCTGGAGAGTTGGTGATGTCACCGCTCTCAGCTTCAGCGTGGACGCAGCGTAATTTTGCAAGCGCGAGCTGTTGAAATATGTAAGTATTTAGACATATTTGGATTTATATTGTATACCATTTAATAAAGGTTTTTTTTTTTTTTCCATGTGATTTTGATTACATCAGGCAGGGGGGGCCAGAGAAATGTTATGGAGGAAAAGGGGGGTTCGGCATAAAAAGTTTGCTCACCCCTGTTTTAGACCATGCTAGTGGTAAAAAAAATTATTCAAACTTATCTGAACAAGCAAAAAAATACAAATAATGACTCTAAATTGTTGTTCTAGTTTTTTCTCTAAGGGGGTCATTTAAAAACATTAAAAACTGATGCAAATGTCAAAACACTGTGCCAGGTACTTTTTAATTACATGCAAAGGAACCAAAGAGGATTGTGCAATTTTGGTGATTCTCCACCGAGTCAACAATTAAGAGCAATTTATAGTAAATATGAGGCGAGATTTCTTTTGTTTGTACTTGTTCAGAAAGGAGTTTAGACTTGTTACTGCCTGGTATTTAGTGCCTTTTAAAGCAGCACTATCTTCTCCAGCTGCTTTCTTCACAGTCAAACTGGTAAATCAAATCTCCCTAAAGCTAGCGCAAATGTGAAGAACGCAAGAAATAAATGGGAGGGTTCCTGTAACTAATACTTTGTACATGCCCCTCTAGATCTGTATGGGACATACATTTGGGGGCTATGTATCATTGCAAAAGTGGTGGAATTCTGGGGCACAAAATTAGCAAAATATGTACGAAAGAAAGAATACCATTGAAATCAATGGTTTGTTTGGTTTATCAAAGTCCCCCGGCGATTTAACAAAGGAAAAAACAAATGTTGCTGCTTTCTGTGGGACTCCTTTCTTTTGATCGTTTTGCAGTTGATAGACTCTAATAAATAGACTTATTAGACTTTAGAATCTAAATCAATATCCTGCAAAGAAGGGGAGCGCGGGACACCGGAAAAATAATGGAACAGAGAAAAAACTATAATAAGTATATCCTTTTAAAACATGTAAAACCACCTGCTAACCTTCTTATAGTACTTGATTGAAAGGTACAGACATATCTGCTGATATAAGTCTATACCTTGCAATCAGCTACTATAAGAAGGTTATTATACCAAGGATTGAAAATACATTTTCTGTTTTGAAATGGATGTGCAACCCAGGCAATCCCAGCAGGGTCTGCAACCAATGTCCAGCAGGCCTGGGGAACTGTGCCAGCCAGCTTCCTCCTGGCTGGGGAGAAATCTCTCTCTCACCCCTGTCTCTGGGGAAAGCAATCTCAATATATGCAGCTCTCTGTCTGCCTTTTACACCTCCTGTTCAATCAGGAGTGCTGTTAGTTGATATGCTGCACCTGCAACAAGCCTCTCCAGGGAAGGTTAACTCCCTGTAGGCTGTAAAGCACACTAACTGCACCACTCCAGCCCATACAGAGACAGTGACTGTATCACAACATGTACTGTATAATTGTAAATTATACACCAGCAATGTAAGATATGTACTTGTGAAGCAATATATTTCTGTAAATGTTTCGAAATAAAAAATGATAAATAAAGAAAAATAGATTATATTGTCAAAGCTTCAGCATAACCAGAGGCATATTAAGAAATAAGGACTCTTATTGTGTGTCATTGTTATTTTAAAATTTGACAGTTTCCCAAATCTCTCCAGTTCCTGAAATAAATTTGGGAGGGAGATTGCTGGTCTGATTAACGAAAGCAATATATCTTCTGCAAACACGGCAGCTTTATATTCTCAGTTGACAATCTTTAGTCCTGAAATATCAGTAAGACCTAATGTGACAAGCAAGTGATTCAATTGTTAACGCAAAGATTAATGGTAACATAGGACATCCCTGGCAAGTCCCGTTAACAATTTGGACATGTTCAGAGCAGTAGCCACCTACTTTAATTAAGGCGGACTCATGAGTATAAAGGGATTTAATGCCTGTTATAAATTTGTTGCCAAAATTAAAAGCATTTAACGCATCAAACATGAAAGGCCAATGATTTCTAGCAAACGCCTTTTCAGTGTCACGGTTTAGTATAACAGGAGATATTGGCATGATGAACAATATGAATCATTCTCCTGATATTATCCATGCCTGGCTACCTGGCATGCAATCCACCGGATCATACTCGACCATGCGGAGCAAGAATTCTGATAGCTAATATTTTTCTGTATAATTTTATATTTGTGTTCAGCAGTGAAGTTGGACGATAACTCACACAATACGTTTTATCTTTGTCCTCTTTATGTATCACTACAATATTCGCCATAGTCAGTGAACTCTGATGCTCTCTATTTCTTTTATCTGCTAATAAAACCCCCCTTCTGTGCTTCCCATACTGTTGTCAATGGGATATATGGGGTGCTATTGACTTCAAAATAAGCCTTGAGTTGTGCAGGAATTTTAGATCTAGTTTCTGGATTACAAGTTTCATTCAGCCTACATGGAAATGGTCTAGGTATAGATCCCAGGCTATATAGTGTAATGACAAGAGGTGCATGGTCTTACCAAGTAATGCTGAGATAACCCACACGTTATCTTGACAACTAGAGAACTATCTATCTATCAGGGTATAGTCAATGTGAGAATTTGAATGATGGATTTGAGAAAAAAAGGAGTAATCCCTGCCCATTGGGTTCATATGTCTCCAAGTATCAGTAAATCCAGGTAATACACAACCGTTGAAAACGATTGGCATTAGATTTATTCTGCTATTTAGCTGACATCTATTTGAGTGTGATCTGAACATCGAGAGATTAGAGGTAGCATTTAAATCCACACTGAGGATCAAGCCCCTTTCTTAATTTGTATTAGAAATTGTGAGAAATTATCTAAAACTTGGGCGAATATGTATTTGCTAAAGGTACTAGGGAAATGCCCATGGCTCCTGTGACTTCAATGTATTTTTCCACTTTATCTTTTGTGCAGGTCTGGAGTTGATGGACAAGGATTTGTGAATCAAGATTGCAACAACCCTGGTTTGTTCATTTTCAGATGCTTGAAATATATACTGAAAGTGCCAAGTTTGAAGCAGCCTATTATCTTTTTGACAGGTGTGGCTCCTGAAGGAAAATTACCTGGCCACTTATTTTTTAATATCACAGAAAAGCCGGCTCCACTTCTGCGACCAGGTTAACCCTTCCACATTGTTCATAATAACCATAATTGTCATCTAAATATAATACATGACAGTGGTATTTCCAATAGTTTATTTTATTTACAGCTAAAGTTGTAGAATTTTAGAATTGAGTGTAGAATTGTGCATCATCGCGAACCACGAGATTATGACTTGCGCTCAGTGTGTATTTACTATACACAGGTAAAATATGCTTCACAATATGAAGAAAGAAAAGTGACCCACTTGGAAGGGATGGTATGACATAGGTTACCATATGCCAGAAATAGTATAACTTCTGAGTAAGTAATCTTAGGATGAATTGTTTAAAATAAAGAGAAACATACATTCCAGATAGGATATATGAAAGTATCACAGACTCCTCTCACAGAGGACTCCTAACTCTCACAGGTGATAAGACGAGAGTCATGTTCCTCCAATAGTAGGCCGAAAGCCATCTCAAGTGTTGAAAATGCAGTACTAGGTCTGAATGGTCTGCCACTTCCTACATGTTCTAGGGACCCACCATCTCAACCCACGTAACATATAACCATTTGCCCTAATAACGTATGCAATTCATAGAATACCACTATTCCTTTTTGTTGTAGAATTTGGGAGATAGGCTTGAGAATGTGTCTCTTAGCTAACGTGGTTTCCGAAAAATTGCAAATGGTGGGCTTCATCCAGGCTGGACAACATATTTCAGGTCTTATTCAGGATTAAATCCACTGTATGTGGATAGTGGAGACACGTGATAATGTCTCTGGGCCTAGTGTCACCCGCTTACCTTGGGGCCAAGCCCTATCAATTAACAAATACACTGAGCTGGTACTTGGGAGCCACTTTTGCAGCAAGGCCTGCATAAATTGCTCCTACTGATCTGATTTGAAGGGTCTCAGGGATATTCTTTACCCTAATATTACTGCGCCTCTAAGCTATTTTACAGCATGGCTCCTGTTAGGCGCAAGCTCGGCAACACCGTATCCGCCTCATGCTGATACTGCACCACCTCCTCCACTGTGTACTTGGTCGACTCCTTTTTCTCCCTTAGGTCTCTGATGTCTTGGTTCAGGTCAGCAATCGAATGATGCAGTTCCTGCAGAATGGTCCCTCTGATAGCCATCAATAGTCTGTTGAGGTCGCCTCTATTTTCAGGGGCTGAGTCCTCATCTTCCAAATACGAGTCGAAGTCTGGGGCTGCCAGCGGTGATCCGCCATTTTATGAGACAGAATTCGTAGGGATGAACTCGCATGGCTGGAAGAACTTGGAGACTTCCTGGGAGGCAGTTTTTAAAGTCGTGGTTTCATGGGAGAGTATTTACAGGTTCTTAGAAAGCATTTATTCACATATTTAATGCCTATTGATGGCTTTCCAGGGGTTAATGGGCCCTCCAAGGTGCGGAGCTCCGTATCCCAACAGCCATTTTGAATCGCAAGCGCAAGCGCCCCCGTGTGATTTACATTTTAATGGAACCATCCGAATAGACGTTTTTGGTCTCGAAAGCTTGTGTACAATCAACTTGTATTTGGTCCAATAATAATGCTTTGCAACATGTAATATTATTGGGAAACTCTAATCTGCAGCAGAACATCCTCACCCAAGAAACAAGGGAATAATAGGAGGATGCATTATGTACATGTCATGCTCTGCACAAGAAAAACAGCTTGGGTATGGCTTTTGCTAAGTGCTATAGCCTCACATTTATTTGGATCAGTTAATCCCTAGACAGCTGAAGTAAAGGAGATGGTACTTTATTTGTAATAATATACAAGCTGTGTAGTTGGCATACTTTATAATGTAAGAGAAGAGGTCAAGAGACAGAGTTAGTTGGGAATGGGTGTTCATAAAAATCTCATTCCAGTTTTGTACGGTGCAAGCAGAAGACATTATTTTTTAATGAAAACGATTTCCTAAGGAAAAATGCAATATAAATCTAGGACACAACATGTCATAGAGCAAGAGTAAAATATTAATACATGTCCAACCATAGCTACATATCTCTGGTCAGGGTAAAATTAAAAGGGCTATTTTTTTAAAGATATCTTTGCAGCAAAAAAATCTCACAGCTACTAAAATGATTTGGCATTTTATAAACTTGCTGCGGCTTTCTTGCCCCTGAGAGCTGGGAGACAGGTACATAGCTCCCCCAGTGTGCATTCTCACTTCAAAAATATATGCTAAAGTCACTTTAGAAAAGTTCTCCATACTTTTAAAGTCACTTAATAGTCTATTTTCTTCACATGTATGTGAGTTGTACTGTATGCAAGTGTAACGGGTATTCCACCCCACCCAATCTCATATATAGTGTGGGTGAGTAGAACATGCGGTGTTACCGGTGTGGTGCGTATACCTGCAGGCTCACAGGAGGTCTGAGCCTCCGCTAGTGAGAGCCTGGGGTGAATCCTCTGGAACAGATCTTCGTTTACAGCGCCTCCACCTATGTAGGATTCTATGGACGTGTAGAATGACCCTACATAGGAACCCAATTAGAAACCACACACACAGTCAGTGATTATAATAACTAAGGACTTTACTAACGAATAATAATGATAACCTGTGTCTCTCTCACGGTGAGACACTAACAGTGACGTCTCGCAGGACGATTCCCAAACACTAGGTGATCCCACCCAGTGTCCCAAGAACCCCACCCAATGTCCCGTACTCCTACAGAGATAGTCAATGGGTGACTGCGCAGTCACTAAGAACCTCTAGGCCTGTTGGTGCACATGTGATGGTATAATACCTGCCGAGCACTCCGGCGCTCGGGTCAGCAACAAACTTCTCAAAGGGTCAGACGTGTGATGAGTCCGTCCGATCCTCCAACCGAACTCCTTGCACGTGCGGACCACTAGGGCGGTCCCACTCTGGAATCGTCTCTGTGGACCCCAACGTGGGTCCAACCGCTTCCACAGGAACAGCAGCAGCCGCTGTGTCCCTATCTATATAAGTGGTACTAACGTGACAGGAACCCTAACCTAGGGCCTGTCCCTGTAGTACAGCAACCTGTAGTGGCTTGGGGAACTCCTAGGGCCTGCAGGGGTAATGACCTGTCCCACTCCCCCAACTACCCAAGTCCCTTCGGTAAGTGATCTGGAATGGACTAGAGTACTCTTCCATGCAGTACTTGGGCGTCTACCTACTGTTGGCTAGCCTAGTGCAGATCCTCTCCAGAATTCCTGACCTCGTTAACAGGCTATCCCTTCAGGCATCCTACCCCTAACGCTACCTCAAGGTGACTAGAACAGCTATAGCCCTTCTCCAGACCCACTACTCTCTGACTAGTCCCAGCGCCTACCGCAGCAAGCTGTAACTCACTGGAGGCTGCAGCCAACGTGCTGCGCAACAAGGTGCCTGCCTATCAGACCTCACAGCACTGCTCGCTGTGACCCTGACAATGCAGCACTCTAACAACACTAAGGGCAGCGTCCCTATCTTGGGCCTCCCTCAGTACTTAACCCACTACGCTAGCGGGGGGGTTGGGGCCTACCTGGGGTGTGGGTACTTATGGGGTGCAGGAGCTGCTCTCACTCCCCGCACCCTTCTTCCCTCACAGCTCCCTAGCTCCAACTCTCTATCACCTTCTGAACAGTTACCCACCCAACTAGCGGGGAGTTGGGGTCTACCTGGAGTGTAGGTACCTATATGGGGCAGAAGCTGCACTCGCTCCCTACACCCTACTTCCCTAACAGCTCCCTGACTCCAACTCTATAACTGCAGACTTCCTTCTCCCAGCTCCCACTAATGTAAGTGGCAGGGTCCCTAACCTGAGGGCTGCCCCTGGCAACACTCACCTTACTGGGGAGCTGAGCTATCTCTGACCAAGGGGGTGCTGGCCTAATACAGGGGAGTCCCTCTCTCCTGCACCCTACCTCCTTCCCTTGTCTGCCTCCTTGCTCTGCTTCTTCCTGACTGACGTGACTCATGCAAAGCCCGGGAAATGTATCTCTTTTCCTCCAGGGCAGTCCTACATCTCTATTGGCTCCTATCAAGCACCTGGTGCCTGCCTCGCTATGCCTCATGGGAATTGTAGTCCCGAGGCCCCTACAATAACATTGGGACCGCGTGCGTTCCTCCCCTCTGCCTACACTAACTCCTAATGGCCGCCTCAAGCTCTCCCTATGCTTCCCTACTCTCGCGCGACCTCCTAAGAGCTGCCTTAGCTCCCTACCCCTATCTGCGCATGCGCGACCTATCTGGGGCTCTCCTGCCCTCGCGCGATCACTGCGCATGCGCGACTTGAAGCGCAATGGCGGCGCTCTCCTCGCCGGCCGCCGGGACCTTAGAGACGCGACCGCGGCCTTAGCAACGGCCCGATCGCGTCCCCGGCAACCGGCCCGCTCGCGGAGACAGCGCACCGCTCCCTGCAACGGCCCCCACCCTTGGGATGGCCGTCGGGTCTGCCGCTGGCCTCCGGCAGTACCCAGCATCGCTTGTGCCCACGGAGGCTCCCGAGGGGGTCGCAGGGGGCAAAGGGTGACCTGGCTACACTCTCCCCCTGGTGAAACACCCAACGCCCTCGCTTGGGGAACAACATAACAGGGCACAATTTCACACACTGACAAATGGCATGGCATACCCCGTACACTTAACAGATCGGCTTTAACCTCACCAACACATGTCACATCACACCCCATAATTCCCGAGGCTAGCTGAGACCATTTGTGGGGTGCCCCTAACTGATCAGGTGGGGGTACCTCACTTTTGCGTCCGTGAGCCTCTCCCAGAAAATTCTCTTGAAGAGCACACTCTGGGGTGACAGTTACTGGTTCAGTACTACTTCCTCCCCCTGGTGGAAGGAATAGCACAGTGTCTTTCAACCCGGTCTTTACCTGGTCATCCACGCCTTGGAAACAGCAGGCCAGGCGGCCAAGACCTTTCCCACGGTCCACTACTTGGCGGATGGGCCGCTTCTCTTTCAGCAAAGTCTCTGTTTCGCCTGGCAGGGGGTAAAGGGTAGATACCTTACCACTGCGGTGATTCACGGTGTCCAACAGGTCCTCGGGGACGCTGTCAGTTCCCACCTTGGTGGTATCGGAACCTGTCCCCAACTCTTCTGGGACAGTCCACTCACTGACTCGAACTTCGGGAGCGTTGGATCCCAGTCCTGGGACCACTTGTGTCGGAGCACACGGGCTCACACTCCGCTCAGAAGCCGCTACTCTGGCCTTCTTCACGGCCACCTCCATCGGAGCCTGTGGGGGGCAAGGGGGTTCCTTACCACTCGGCTGGCTTGCGATGGGTTTCTCTTCTTCTGGCACGATAGGCAGTGGGCACTGGTCCACTCGCACCACTGGACAGCTATCTTCTAATGAGGACACCTCCGCCAGGACGCGATGCAGAGGGGAGCCCTTCGCCCGGGCGACCAGACTTAAGGAGCCATCGTGCTCCGCGGTCACCTGGAGGCTCACCCCCAACACCCCTGGGGCAGTCGACTCACCCTTGTTGTCTGTAGGTACTGGTCCCAAGCCTAGGACCGATGGTACCTCTGCAGTAGGTCTGACTGACCATCGAAGGGCACACGGGCCCACAGCAGGGTCCGCAACATCGGAATACACCTCTTCAGAGATCAAACAGTCTAGCACGGCGTCAACGTATGGTTGCAGATTACAGTGTTTGCTCCCCCTGGTGGAATCTGTAGGAAGGGCACTTTCTACAAGGGAGTGGTTCTGGCTCTGCTCTGAGTCACTCACATCACTGAGGAGGGGCTCTGATTTTCGCGCCAATCCCGGACAGATTGTTGCAACATCTTGCTGTGCAGGTTGGCAGTCAGCAGCACGTGCGCTCTCCTGATTTGGCGGGAAACGCCATCCTGCTTGGTCTGCGTAGACTAGGGGGTACCCTTCTGAGGGGCCCCCGGGCATGAACAGTGCGGACGGTGCCTTGGCCAGGCATATATTCTCAGTGTGGGTTACTACAAAAAGAATGGTCTTCCATGTGGACGTGGGATCTTGCTCCTCATCTAAGACACATGTCCATGGCCACTCAGGAATTTTACACATATACTCCCGAACCTTCATTTTGGGTATAGTTACGGGAATGCCTCCTACCGCCACTACCTGTCCAGGGTCTAGGTATTGCCTCAAAGCCCAGGCCAGGACCTCGTCTCCGGACTTCACAAACATGGTGACAAAAATAGGGACGGGACAATTTGGAAAAAATGGACAGGGCACCCCAGGTGTATCTCAGCAGCGCCTCCAAATGTAACGGGTATTCCACCCCACCCAATCTCATATATAGTGTGGGTGAGTAGAACATGCGGTGTTACCGGTGTGGTGCGTATACCTGCAGGCTCACAGGAGGTCTGAGCCTCCGCTAGTGAGAGCCTGGGGTGAATCCTCTGGAACAGATCTTCGTTTACAGCGCCTCCACCTATGTAGGATTCTATGGACGTGTAGAATGACCCTACATAGGAACCCAATTAGAAACCACACACACAGTCAGTGATTATAATAACTAAGGACTTTACTAACGAATAATAATGATAACCTGTGTCTCTCTCACGGTGAGACACTAACAGTGACGTCTCGCAGGACGATTCCCAAACACTAGGTGATCCCACCCAGTGTCCCAAGAACCCCACCCAATGTCCCGTACTCCTACAGAGATAGTCAATGGGTGACTGCGCAGTCACTAAGAACCTCTAGGCCTGTTGGTGCACATGTGATGGTATAATACCTGCCGAGCACTCCGGCGCTCGGGTCAGCAACAAACTTCTCAAAGGGTCAGACGTGTGATGAGTCCGTCCGATCCTCCAACCGAACTCCTTGCACGTGCGGACCACTAGGGCGGTCCCACTCTGGAATCGTCTCTGTGGACCCCAACGTGGGTCCAACCGCTTCCACAGGAACAGCAGCAGCCGCTGTGTCCCTATCTATATAAGTGGTACTAACGTGACAGGAACCCTAACCTAGGGCCTGTCCCTGTAGTACAGCAACCTGTAGTGGCTTGGGGAACTCCTAGGGCCTGCAGGGGTAATGACCTGTCCCACTCCCCCAACTACCCAAGTCCCTTCGGTAAGTGATCTGGAATGGACTAGAGTACTCTTCCATGCAGTACTTGGGTGTCTACCTACTGTTGGCTAGCCTAGTGCAGATCCTCTCCAGAATTCCTGACCTCGTTAACAGGCTATCCCTTCAGGCATCCTACCCCTAACGCTACCTCAAGGTGACTAGAACAGCTATAGCCCTTCTCCAGACCCACTACTCTCTGACTAGTCCCAGCGCCTACCGCAGCAAGCTGTAACTCACTGGAGGCTGCAGCCAACGTGCTGCGCAACAAGGTGCCTGCCTATCAGACCTCACAGCACTGCTCGCTGTGACCCTGACAATGCAGCACTCTAACAACACTAAGGGCAGCGTCCCTATCTTGGGCCTCCCTCAGTACTTAACCCACTACGCTAGCGGGGGGGTTGGGGCCTACCTGGGGTGTGGGTACCTATGGGGTGCAGGAGCTGCTCTCACTCCCCGCACCCTTCTTCCCTCACAGCTCCCTAGCTCCAACTCTCTATCACCTTCTGAACAGTTACCCACCCAACTAGCGGGGAGTTGGGGTCTACCTGGAGTGTAGGTACCTATATGGGGCAGAAGCTGCACTCGCTCCCTACACCCTACTTCCCTAACAGCTCCCTGACTCCAACTCTATAACTGCAGACTTCCTTCTCCCAGCTCCCACTAATGTAAGTGGCAGGGTCCCTAACCTGAGGGCTGCCCCTGGCAACACTCACCTTACTGGGGAGCTGAGCTATCTCTGACCAAGGGGGTGCTGGCCTAATACAGGGGAGTCCCTCTCTCCTGCACCCTACCTCCTTCCCTTGTCTGCCTCCTTGCTCTGCTTCTTCCTGACTGACGTGACTCATGCAAAGCCCGGGAAATGTATCTCTTTTCCTCCAGGGCAGTCCTACATCTCTATTGGCTCCTATCAAGCACCTGGTGCCTGCCTCGCTATGCCTCATGGGAATTGTAGTCCCGAGGCCCCTACAATAACATTGGGACCGCGTGCGTTCCTCCCCTCTGCCTACACTAACTCCTAATGGCCGCCTCAAGCTCTCCCTATGCTTCCCTACTCTCGCGCGACCTCCTAAGAGCTGCCTTAGCTCCCTACCCCTATCTGCGCATGCGCGACCTATCTGGGGCTCTCCTGCCCTCGCGCGATCACTGCGCATGCGCGACTTGAAGCGCAATGGCGGCGCTCTCCTCGCCGGCCGCCGGGACCTTAGAGACGCGACCGCGGCCTTAGCAACGGCCCGATCGCGTCCCCGGCAACCGGCCCGCTCGCGGAGACAGCGCACCGCTCCCTGCAACGGCCCCCACCCTTGGGATGGCCGTCGGGTCTGCCGCTGGCCTCCGGCAGTACCCAGCATCGCTTGTGCCCACAGAGGCTCCCGAGGGGGTCGCAGGGGGCAAAGGGTGACCTGGCTACACAAGCACAGAGTAGGTAGCGCTATCTATATATGTGAGTTAACCCTAATGCAGGTATTACCCTTGCATGGGGGGCTGCCTAAACACTAAAACTGACCCCCTGGTCAGTGACAGAACAAGAGAAAAAAAATATAGTGTTAAAAGGCGCCAGCAGGTAAAGGATATATTCACCAACAGGAAGAAAACCGAAATGGATTCCAGACGGTAGAGATGTGCTTAAAGAAAATGCAAAAAACACAAAACATAGTGTAATACTGTGGGTATGAGAAACAAACAACATATACTATACTAATATTACTTAAAAAATATATCAGCTGAGATCAAGGGTGATAGGAATTTTACAACATTTAATAAAATAGTTTAAAAACACTGGACATAAAAAACATATACAAATAATATAACACAGTTAATCTAAGACAATTTTAAGGACAATTAATATGGGACCCGTGTTCAGCTACACCAGGTGGAGTGCCCACTCACCGGACGAATATGGTTTGCAAGCGGTGGATATATTTGAGAGTATCCCCTCTCTTTTCAGCTCACACAGCCACTGCACAGGAATCTGGGCCAAGATGATAGTTGCACACACCAGACCGCGTACTGTATAATATCTAATGTTTTAAAATAGACTTTGGAGATGTAATTTATTTAAGTTCCACAGCTGCTATTATGTCAGATTCACTCTCTCCTCTCTGTACTGAAGAAAACATGTAATTATCAGACTAACGACAGAAAAATGTGCTTCTATTGGGGATTATTTCAAACAACTTTAAAACCACTGTGTATTATAGATATACAGAGTTTTTTTAGTTTTTTTACATCAATATATCCACTGTTTTGCAGCCGGAAGACTTCCTGATGGATCCAGCAAATTTAATTTAAAGTGCAGCACATTAACTGGTGAAGTAAAGAAGAGACAGGTAGTAAGAAGGCTCATCTTGTTACTTGGTTGCACCTTGGAATGCAGTTGTTCATTTGCTTATACAGGGAGTCTAGTTTGTATGCACCTGGCATGTTTGCTGTCAGTCCACATCTGAATGCGAGGTTTGAGCACATTTGGTTCAGTGGTTTTTCGAGCTATACAAGCTTAGCAGACACATCGCACGCACATCAGATCCCTTGTGTCAGCCGTTTCTCAGGTTACAATTGCTTGTTTAGAGGACACTTTTCCATGTCTGCTATACTGGAAGAAGAAGAAAAAAATAAGCTGTACAATTTCCCTAACTATTGTTGAGTCCTTGTTTCAATCCTCGTACAGAAAAGGTCTGGATCACCTCTAAGGTGGCTTTGTAGGATGCCCTGAAACTGAAGGAGGCCAATCTATCACTCAAACAAATGCCAATGACAGCACCGATTTTAAGAAAGAACAATCTTATAGCTTTCAAATAATCTTTTTACTTTGGTTCTGTTTTGTTTGTTTTTTTTTGCACCATTATTGCTTTGTATTAGAGAAGGGGTGGCAAACTCCAGCCACCAACAGGTCAGGTTTTAAGGATATCCCTGCATAGGTGGCTTAATCAGTGGCTCAATCAAAATGACTGGGCTACCTGTGCTGAAGCAGGGATATTCCTAATACCTGGCCTGTTGGTGGCTCTTGAGGACTGAAGATGGCCACCGCTGTATTAAAGTCTGGGGGACAGACTTTTTTTTTGTCAATGAGGCTACTTTGTAACTAGCTGTAAAATATTGTAATTTTTTTAACATGCATCCTAAGTATCCTCTAAACTCAATGCAAATCCCCCTGATTGGAGCCATCACGTGCTGGACTGTATAAATGAGACAGCGATTTGTAGAATTAATATATCAAATAAATGTGCATATGTTTTGTCGCCACTAGGATCAGAGATCAATATGTGGACCAGTTATATCAACACATAGGGAGAAGTGAGGGAGGAGTTTCTTAATGCACAGGGTCCCATAAATGGCCCCATTTTCCCTATGTTTTCTGTTCTGCATATAGGACCCCATTTCCCTCTTTATTGTGCTCAGCATAACAAGTCTACACTAAGTGACGAACACGATCCTTTCATTTGGACACCAGCATATAGAAAACAAAAAAGTTTGATGACTGTCAACAGACAAATATCACATGCTGTATAGTTTACAACATTCCTATGCCATACAAAAACTGTGATTACAAACACAGACTAACCCTTTGGGTGCCCAAGGACGCAGCTTCTACGCCATGGCGTCTAGCATTCCAGGGGCCCTGTGATGTAGAAGCTAAGCCACGCTCTAATGGCTCATTTCTGTAGGGGGGATATTACATGAAAAGGATTGGAAGAGGTGGAATTCTGACGTGATCACGGCCCCAGAGGCATGTAATGGGATATAGCAGCAATCCATGCCAATCACCATTTTATTTACTTGGGTAGGAGATCTCTTCTAGCCCTTTGCAATGCTTTTTGTTATTTTTAATGTCTGATGCTTGTTAAATATTAAGAGTCTGTGAGGATAAAATGAAGTTCTCATCTGGGGTTGGAACGATCTTCACAATCCAGGGGGAGCATGGGAGAGAATCAACAAGAAAAACAGAGAAAAACATTGAAGTGCAGGTGTCTTATGAAGGTTGTGGATAATGTGAATCTTGGCTCATATAAAATGCCTACTCACAGTGTAAATATGCGACTCCAAAACTGTGGCTAAAATCTTGCTTGCATAGGGGATTTGAGAGATAGGTGCCTCAGTAAGGAAGAGAAATGCTTACCATAGCGCAGATCAGTAAACACTGTTTAAAAAGGGTAAGAATCGTACTTACAATGTGTACGATCAGTAAAAGCATTAACACAGCGATTTATACATTGTGAGTAATGGACATCTCGCCGCCTCTGTCTTCTCAGTGATGCCGATGGTCTGGGGAACCTTCCTCCGCTGTTTGCTTCCTTGCTGGCGTCTCTCGTGGGCTCCGCAATGTCACATCCGATTTTTGCTGCGTCACATCTGGTTTCATTTTGTGGCTCAATAACGCTTCTGTAAGTGCTATGATGATCTGGGGGCTCCCACTAAATGCGTTTCGCTAATTACTTAGCTTCGTCAGATGTATACCTTCCCCCTCATACAGAGTATCTTATGTAGTAGGAGATCAACGTAGGATGGGCTGGACGAAGAGACTGTGCAAAAAACTATGCAAAAGCACTCAGCAACTCACCAGGTGGATGAAAAATAAAAGAAATTTATTAAAGCTGCAGTTCAGTCTTTTTTTTTTTTTTTTAATTTATTTTTTTACTTCAATAGTTTTATGTGTGCAATCTCTAATTACCTAAAGAACTGTATAGCTGCAGGTCAATCCGTTCTCCATGTATTGATAGGTCGAAATTTGGTGACATAATTAGTGAAGGGATCTGTTTATATTCTGCTTGTCTGTCAGTGGAAGCTCATGAATATTCATGAGCAATCCTGCACTGACAAGTTCTAGAAGGAGGGCAGGGCTGACAAAGGGGTGTGCCAGGGCTTGTGACAGGACATGAAGGGGCAGTGCCTTAGCAAATGGCTGTTAAAATAGAATACAAGAAAATTGGTCTTTAAAAGTTGTTTTTTTTATAACAGAAAATGCTAAAAGTATTTTTTCTTACTACAGAACTGATTTATTAAAAAAAACACACATGCAGGATATTGACTGAACTGCAGCTTTAAGCTACATAAAACAAAAATACATAACAAAACAGGGGAAAAGCACTCCCACTAGTTTCACGCTTCTACAGCGCTTTCTCAAGGAAAGCCCATCTGTTACACATGTACCTTCTTGCCATTTACCTGCTCAGATAACCAGCACTCAAACAGTAAGACCATCTGTTACACATATCTTATGTAGTAGCATCAATTTAAAATAATTTAATTATATTATAGGCTAAAGCAGTAAAATTCCGGGCATTATTGAAAATACTGCTCTCTGATTGGATAATGCCCGGAATTTTAACAGCTTGCAAAGTGTAGTTTTCAATCTGTTTATTTCCAGCCAATCAGCTTTCACAACAGCTGAGACAGGGCAGGGGATTGGTCTGAATGAAGTAACAGCTCTGAGACAGGGCAGGGGATTGGTCAGGAAGTATCAGCCACGGGTTGACTCCTCCCCCTCCCGAGCTGACTGAGATTTTCTGAGCAGATTCAGTTGAATTGGGGCGGAGATTCTGCAAAGTTTAGTAAGTGGCTGCATTTTTTATTGTGTGTGTGTGTGTGTGTGTGTCAGTAGCAGTGTTTATGGGTATAGCAGCAGCAGTGTGTGTGTTGTGTTGTGCAGTTGTATGTGTGTGTAGCAGCAGTTTGTGTGTGTGTTGTGTGTGTAGAGCGGCTGTGTTGTGTGTGTGTGTGTAGAGCTGCTGTGTTTTGTGTGTGTGTAGAGCTGATGTGGTGTGAGTGTGTGTGTGTGTGTGTGTGTGTAGAGCTGTTGTGTGTGTGCGTGTGTAGCGCTGCTGTGGTGTGTGTGTGTGTGTGTAGAGGTGCTGTGTTGTGAGTGTAGAGGTGCTGTGTTGTGTGTGTAGAGCTCCAGTGTGTGTAGAGCTGTTGTGTGTGTGGTGTGCTTGTGTGTGTAGAGTTGCTGTGTGTGTAGAGCTGTTGTGTGTGTGCATGTGTAGAGCTGCTGTGTTGTGTGTGCGTGTGTAGAGCTGCTGTGTTGTGTGTGTGCGTGTGTAGAGCTGCTGGGTTTTGTGTGTGTGTGTGTAGAGCTGCTGTGGTGTGTGTGTGTAGAGTTGCTGTGTTGTGTGTGTAGAGCTCCAGTGTGTGTGGTGTGCTTGTGTGTGTAGAGTTGCTGTGTAGAGTTGCTGTGTGTGTAGAGGTGCTGTGTGTGTAGAGTTGCTGTGTGTATAGAGGTGCTGTGTTGTGTGTGGTGTGCTGTTGTGTGTGTAGATCTGCTGTGTTGTGTGTTGAGCTGCTGTGGTGTGTGTGTGTGTACACAGAGGGGGCGGCAGTGTGTGGATATAGATATCTCGGCTTCGCCTCGGCCTTCAACTCTTCCAGCCAGGGCATTATTGGCCAGTAATGCCCTGTTCTTCTGGGATTATTAAGAAAAATGCAGGGTAATGATCCTACAGCCAGTGCTCAAGGGCTAGATAGCGTCAGTAAATCCATAAGCCATAATACCACACAGAGCAGGCACATAAGTAATCCCTAAACACAGCGGACAAATGAAGCAGGCTAGGGGGAGGGGTGATAATGGGTAACGTTAAGAATCGCTGACTATCCTAAGCAAGAACAGCCTGGCTGACTCTAAAATACCCCCAAACCCACTCCACCCACAGAATACCTGCTATCATGCTGTAGCCAGTGTGCACGGCTGATGAGAGAATAATCCACTGGAAATGGTGTCCTGAGTCTGTGCGGAGAATCCACATGCTACCAGCTGGAGTAATCAGAAGAAGGAAGCCAGGGAAAGCAGTGCACCGGGGAAAAAAGAAGGTAACCAAACGCAACTCTAAGAAAAACGGCTACTTTATTGAAAAAACGAACAAATTCACATAGCCAGATAGCCTCTGACACGTTCCATCCCGCTAGGGACTTTTTCAAAGAGTGAGCTCTTTTTCTCATCTCCTAGCGGGATGAAACGCGTCAGAGGCTATCTGGCTATGTGAATTTGTTTGTTTTTTCAATAAAGTAGCCGTTTTTCTTAGAGCTGCGTTTGGTTACCTCCTTTTTCCCCGGTGCACCGCTTTCCCTGGCTTCCTTCTTCGGGGATTATTTTCTTAAATAATGTTGGTCTGTTCCGCGCATATGGTTTTTTAGTACAGAATGCACACAAATTGAACAAAAAGACAGGTCTTGCGTAGACTGGACCATCTAAATGAGCCAGATTGGTCCATGAAAATATTCTGCACATAAATAATGAAAGAGAGGATAATTGGACAATCCAAACCTAAAGAGGGATGATAATTCCTTACTTCCACATATTATAATGGTTTCACCATTAGGTTCAAATCGTCCTTAATGAAAGTTATGGTTATATATCAGGGGAATGTTGATATGAATTGTTCACAGTACTGTACATAGAAGTTATACAATATATATATATTATGTATTGAGAAGTTTATCTTGTTTATTCTCTCCCATGCTCCCCCTGGATTGTGATGATCGTTTCATCCTATTTGGTACCAGTGCCGACAGTCCCTACCAGTGGGTTTGAGCAGGGAGTTGCAACCATATATATTTTTTAACATTTCACTGTATGCACCATTTATTTTTGGCACAGTCACAAGAGTTATTTGTGTTCACTTTATACACTGTATTGAACACCTACGTATTTCACTTTACTCTGTGGGAGCGCCCAATTAGTCTCATTGTTGTTTGTCCTCCCCAGAGCCCAGGGCAGTCTAAAAGTTACCATGGCAACCTCTGTAACCCAGGCATTGCTGACCAAGCTGTGTAGTACGGTAGGCATAAACTGAAAGAGTGACATACTTTGTGCTCATTTGCATGTCATTACCCAGAATCCCTGGCTGCAGTTAACGTATTGTATGCTAAGAGATAATGGGGAGAAGCAGGGTTGCAGACCTGTCAGAGACATGTTAATGTGCTCACAAGTGGCATTTTTATTTACATGGCAACCTCCAAAGCCAGAGATTAAAAACATGATGTTGACACTAAAAACATTTATGTATTTTTTTTAAAAAGCAGGATATGCGTAGGGGGCAAAATACTAAAGTTAATCTAAAATACACATCTGGGAGGATTGCTGCTTTAAGAATATGTAGTCAAGCCTCCGGCCACTACTTCTTTTCCTGGGCCCTACCAGTGTAAGTCCTGTTAGGTGAAGGCAGTGGATGGGTTAATTCCTTCAGAAAGGCCTTGTGTGCTTTTTCAGCCTTAGATACATTAGATGTACCCAAGGGCGGGCCTAGCAACAGCCAGAGAGTGTCAGCCTGAGGGGTGGATACTGATTGGGTCACATACTGAATGTGATGGCCTATCAGTATCCAGATCTGTCTTGGTACAGTCACACCCAAGTGTATAAATACTGGCACTTTCACAAAAGTGGGCGTATCTCTTTCCTCCCCCTGTGGAGTGAGTACCAGCTACCCTGGGTCTCACTAGGAGGGCTCAGGAGGAGCACCATCACCATGCAGAGGAAAGCTATGCAATGCTGTAAGATCAGAAGCTACAATAAACATCATTGTACCATCATCATTGTGATTCACTGTCTAAGAACCAAGAAAGGTGTCAGTATGTGCTCTCCTTCCATCCAAAGGACTCATGCTGACTGGAGGCGCTGCAACCACGAATTAGGTACCCTGTAAACCCTGTCCTGTTCTCCCCACAACACCGCGGAGGGGGGTGCAGGGGTTACAAATCTATCCCTTTTTAGGCAAGGCAGCAAATTATGAGGGCGGGTAATTCACAAAATTGGGTAATTCCCTCTCTCTCAGCTGTAGGGCATCACTCACAGAATGGTGGAATCTATTAACATGCAGTAACAGTAACACACCCATTCATAGCTACCCTTCTATTACCCTCAATGAAAATAAAAGCACTGCACTGGTTCATTACATTGGGTGTACATATAATTGTAAAGCCTTTCATCCTAAGGGAAAACATAACATATGTGATTCAATCATACACACTATTTCAAGGTCTTTGACTAGAGATACTCTAAGCAACTGCATTTCTCTTGCATGGAAGAGCATGTAGTGGGGAAAAAGTGGTGAGATCAGATACTGTGTGACAGTGAGGGGATCAGTAAGGATGTGCAGAGGTCACTATGCTTGTGGTTGTTATTAGCACATATGACGTATGAAGGTATCTCTGAGAGTCAGTGGCGGTGTGCAGTGCTCAGCAGAGGTGGAACTACCATTGGTGCCGCAGGTGCAAGACCCCAGGGACCCTGCAACCTTAAAGGGGCCCACTGTGCGCTACAAAGGATGAGGTTGCTGGATTTTTCAGGCTCAGTACTGCCCCTGGGGGACCAAACATTCTTGTGCCGGATTTCCCTTTTACTAGTTCTGCCTCTGGAACTCCCTGTTGGCGTCACTTACTGTGTGTGGTTCAATAGGTATTTGTGGGGTCAGTAAGTATGTGTAGACTGTGTAGTATGCACTATACGTGGGGAGGCGAGTCAGCAATCGGAAAAGTTCACTGTAATAAGGTAGACTACTATATACTGAGCGATGCTGCTCATTATTGATTCAAACTGTTGGGCAGGAGACTACATGATGGATTTGTGCATACAGTGTGTTTTATTGGGAGGGAAGGAGGATGGTGTCCATTAGTTAATTTCGGCCGTAGACCACTGACATCATTAAAATGTCAATCTGCTTCTTAATATTGCAACGTGATCACTTTACAGGAGTAATTCCGCTCCAAATAAGTTTTGCACTAAACATATCACACGAATGACAAAATCACCCTATCCAAAAGCATCCTAAAAATCAATAAACAGTTATATTTGTTATTAACTATCGCCACTTTGTCTGGATCACTTTATAGTTCTTGTTACCAGTCACACAATCTCCTGCTTGTCTCCTACTCACAGTTTTTGGATTTGCTTCCCAGTACAGGGCACTCATCCCTTCACGAACTTCAGCTCCAACTAATTCCATCTGCCACATTAACTGTAAAAGTGATAATAATAATAATAATAATAATAATGTAACACCTCTATCCCCGGCCAATAGAAGAGGAGCCACACCAAACTATCCCAATGTATGTGTAGGTGATCCTCAGCTGTTGCCTTAAATCTCAGGGTGATGGAACTTCGTGCAGGGCTGGGGTGTTGAGCAAGGAATGAAAAGGCGCCAGGAACCTTTCTTAACGTTATTTGAACAGTCCAATAATACAACTTCTTCTCTAAGGGTGCTCATGCAACATTCCCCACTATGTTTTCCCTTGTTGTCACTTTAAGGCAATGCACTTGCCTTTGGAATGTGACCGCACCCAGCTCCACTGGGACCCGTTGGCATGGTGCCCTCAAGTTCTGCTCCCCTCTCTTGAGGACAGCTGGGAACCTCTCCCTTCTGGCAGCTATGGGGTGGTTCTCTAAGGCAGGGGTACGCAAACTAGGGGGTGCAACATTTTCTGGGGGGGACATGGCACTTGCAGAGATTCCACGCTGTTCCCCAAATCGTTTAAATGAAATGCCGGGGGAACACACGCAAGGGCTTTGTAAGTTCCCTTACCTGGTCGCTGGTGGCTTCTGGCGAAGCATTGCCTTGCAACACGGCGTCAAATGACACTGCGGGGTCACATGACGTGGTGATGGTAGAAGACACCGGCGAACAGGTAAGGGGAGGCTGGGAGTGAAAAGTTTGCGCACCACTGCTCTGAGGAACCTATGATGGAGTGCCTTGTAATCCCCTCTTGTGGGTAGGACGTTCCTATTGGCCATATAGGGGGACCCTATATAGTATAACTCAGGGGTGCGCAAACTGGGGGGCCTAAAGGGTTGACCCTTCTAGCACATTCTGGAAGAACAGAGACTGGCCAATCTCCAGCCTAGGTGACTTGCAACATGAAATAAGTTACTTCACATTAGCTACTTAACATTAGCTACATGAACTAGGGCCTGTAAAGGATTTAACCCCTTAACTCCCTGCAGGGACCAGGACTCACTAAGAAAATTCTAGCATACCCCAATGGTGATACATTAATAATATATTATTCTTATTTAACGGTGACACTGTATGCTGTGCTGCACATATAATTTTTGCTGGAAGAATGAGTGTATACCCTGAAAAGATCTAGTAATTTAATTTTAATACTGAAAATAATTGAATAAAGGTCATCTTTCTTTGCTGTTTCTGGTTCTTTGATCTAGACCACGTTCATTACAACCTTGTTAAGAAAGGAAGAGACCCTGTGACCATGGCCCACCGTCATTCCCCCTCTGTAAGTAATGTGGATCTCGGGATGATGGGCTGCCTCGCCATTGAAACTTCAACACGATAGTCAATCGCCGAATCCTGTTAAGGTGCACTTGCGTATTCTTCTTCTCCTGGCTGGTACGCCATTGAAAATAATAGGAGAAAGTTCATCTTATTTGTATATAGATCCTTATGTAGCCTTTAGTAGAAGTAACACACCAGGAGAGAGATCTCTTAGCAGTTCCTCATTTTTAATAATAAACCTTCAGATATACAGGCAACAGGCAAAACTAGGCATCCAAGCTATGAGAACGTAAGTGCATTTGTTTCTGGATGGTAAATCGTTTGGATGCATCTGCTCTAAAAAACAGCTTCAAATAGCCAATTAATCTATGCATAGCTTATCTAACAAAAGTCTGTACGCAGAGCCCTAGCCTTAGGTATATTTTGCGTTTTTTTGTACCATTCTTTGTTCCATGATGTACCTGTGAGGTTTGCAGGATTGCTGAGTGTCCACCGATGTTAGTGGGGAAGACAGGACAGGCTTTTGGATATAGAGCTCTCAACTCATTCTGGGTGCAGCGCCTCCATTCCCAGCAGGCCCCATCAGTGCTGGGTGCAGTCCCTGCAGGAAACCCATCTTGCAGTCACAGGCAGGAGTATAACAGTAGCAACTGGTCTTTATTGACTACAGCCGTACACATCAACAATGCCTTTCTTCTGGTCCCTGGACTCAACAAGAAGAAAAAAGGACTTATAGATCTAATAATAAAAAGGACGTTTTTAAAATTAATAAATATATTAATTGCAAATCAGAATATGTCATTTACTTATTAGAATGCCCATGCGGCTTACAATATTTAGGAAAAACCAAAAGAGCAATTAAAACGCGAATAATAGAACATTTGAGCAATATTAGACGTAGTATCATGACTCATAGTGTGTCAAAACACTTTGCCTTACATCACCAATCTAACCCTAGAGGTTTAAAATATGTGGGTATCGAACACGTGCTTCAACACTGGAGGGGACGCAATAGAGACAGAGGTCTAGGACAACGTGAGATGTTCTGGATCCACAAATTAAACACTATGATCCCAAATGGTCTGAATATAGATTTTGAAATTGGACCTTTTTTAAATTAATCTAATTTTATATTAATGCTATATTTATTTTTTAATCCCAGTGGGAAGCATTGTTCGTTCTAGCATGTTTAATTTCTGCACTCTAGAAGAACAATGTTCAAATATAGTGCTCAAGTGACATGCTCTGTAATTAACAATGATTTTCTTGATTGAAGGGAATAGGCTGGGTATAAGGTATATAATTGAGTGGGGTATATATGGGTGCGTGTGTAGTCTGTGACCTGAATAAATGTCCTGGTGAGTGTGGGTGATGGAGATATATGAGCCCCACCCCCTCACTGCCAATGTGGACTGGTACTGACACTTGTATAAACACACCAATAAAATACCTCTATGTACTGTTTAAAGGTACAACTCACGTGACCTTGCCCATTGTGCCTTCTGGAAAGCGTGCTCCTGCTGGTAGAAATGATTCGGGTAGCCACAGATGTAGAGGTGCAGCGCACAGCGATAAACTGGATCCACGGGACAGCAGCAGTATAATGAAAATAAAAGTTCTTTATTGAGAAGTCATGGTGCAGACAGGTATGGGTGCAGGAAAAAAAACCTCTGTCTCTAACGCGTTTCACGCCTTGCTGGCGCTTCGTCGGAGAGTACAGTGTGGTGTGCTGTGGTTGCCCTCTTATAGAGATCCCAATTATCATAATTTGAGACCTCCGTGTAAAATTTGAAAACCGGAAGTGACGCGACTCACTTGGTATACCGGAAGTGACGTATCGCGATATGCGAGTCACTGTTATTTGCCGGCTGGGTATGGTATTAGATAGCGCGTCTTCTAACCTCATGGGGAGGGGTTATCTGGGAGTGTGGAGGTAAAGCAAAGCCAAATCTATCCGTATTTAGGTGTATACTAAACCGGAAATGACGTGTCGCTATGGCACATATTTTTAAACCGGAAATGACATATCGCTATGATGCCCATGACAATGATTTGTTTACATAATAAATATGTAGTCATGGCAACCCGTGGATTAACCCTGGGGTGAAGACTTTATACAGATGAGGGAAAGCACAGCACAGATATCTTTGCTGAATAGTTGATAACTCATTTCAAGCAAGATATATTAAAAACAATAGTCAACATATACAATCCTATCAGAGGACATCAATAGATATTAATGAAAATAAAATACAGTAATTATGATACTTGGTATGACACAGAACTGGATTAGAGAGGGAACAATATATAATACATTCTATTGGTCAAGTTCAGAGAGATACAAAGAGATAACCATGTAACTTGTGGTACACAGAATTATAAAAATATGTATAATATAATATATACATGACCTGATATTAATAATACCAATAATTTTATTGCAAAAAATGTTTCAATTCCCAATCGGTATTTATACCCCCGGGTGCAAGAGACCCGAGGGTATAAATCCAAAACATTTCTCTTTGATTCAGAGTCAATTCTCTATTGCCTCCCCTAATGTGTTTGGGGATATGTTCCAATGCATGGAATTTGAAAGTTTCTAACGAGCCTTGTGGGCATTCATGAAAATGTTTTGCTACCGGTAATTCTATATGATTCTTTTTAATAGAGCGTATGTGTTCAGAAATTCTAATCTTTAACGGACGAATTGTCCTTCCGATGTACACTTTACCGCATTGACAATTTATTTTATACACCACATAATTTGTATTACATGTCATGAAATGATTAATTTTATATTTCTGTCCTGTATGTTTATTGGTAATTTCTGACAAAGGGGTGACATACTTACAGTATACACAATTCCCACATTTATGGAAACCTTTGGGTAATTTTGTGTCTCTGGATTCTAGGGCAAATAAACTCGGTGATAGGTGATAACCTATAGTTTTCGCCTTTTTATAGACAAATCTTGGTGTACTAGATACATATTTATTAAGGACTCTTTGTCTAATTGTAGAACCTTCCAATGTTTGTCTACAATTTGTTTAATACATTTTGCCTGATTACTGTATGTTGTAATAAAGAGTTGTGTTCCTGAGTCTCGTTCCTGTGGTCTATTGTGTTTGTGTTTGTCTGGAAATTTCTTTAGTAAATGTTCTCGCTCTGTGTTAAGCGCTCTGTTGAACGCAGATTGAATATGTTCCTCAGGGTAGCCTCGGTTTCTAAATCTCTCACTCAATATCTCAGATTCTTCCAAGAAGGTTTCCTCAGTAGAGCAAATCCTTCTTAGTCTGAGATATTGTCCGATTGGTATACCGCGTAAAAGTGGTTTCGGATGACTGCTATTGGCCCTGAGGAGAGAATTGCGGGCATTGGTTTTGCGAAACAGGTTTGTCCGTACCGTGCAATCAGTATCAACATATAAATTGATGTCTAAATAATTGATATGATTGATGTGAATTGATGATGTAAATTTTAAATTATATGTATTGTTATTCAGATAAAGAATAAATTCCTGTAGTGTAGAGTAGTCTCCCCTCCATATCAAAATAAGGTCGTCAATGTACCGACGATAGAAAATAATATTGTTACGAAACGGGTTGGTGACACCAAAAATGTGAATGTTTTCCCAAAATCCCATGTATAAGTTCGCGTAGGAAGGTGCAAAGGAGGTCCCCATAGCCGTGCCTTGTTTTTGAAGAAAAAAGTGGTGATTGAACAAAAAATAATTGTGTTGTAGAAGGAAGATAATACAATCTAATAAAAATGTGATTTGGGGCGTGTGTAAATTGGATCACCTCATTGGATCACCTGATCACAATGTTAAATGAAATCACGTGGTGTCACAATTATTTTTGGGTCACATTAGACGTGACATCTTTATACACAATTATTAGACACGAATTAGGTATCCAAGCAGTCACTCACTTTCTTAACACTTCCAATTTACACACGCCCCAAATCACATTTTTATTAGATTGTATTATCTTCCTTCTACAACACAATTATTTTTTGTTCAATCACCACTTTTTTCTTCAAAAACAAGGCACGGCTATGGGGACCTCCTTTGCACCTTCCTACGCGAACTTATACATGGGATTTTGGGAAAACATTCACATTTTTGGTGTCACCAACCCGTTTCGTAACAATATTATTTTCTATCGTCGGTACATTGACGACCTTATTTTGATATGGAGGGGAGACTACTCTACACTACAGGAATTTATTCTTTATCTGAATAACAATACATATAATTTAAAATTTACATCATCAATTCACATCAATCATATCAATTATTTAGACATCAATTTATATGTTGATACTGATTGCACGGTACGGACAAACCTGTTTCGCAAAACCAATGCCCGCAATTCTCTCCTCAGGGCCAATAGCAGTCATCCGAAACCACTTTTACGCGGTATACCAATCGGACAATATCTCAGACTAAGAAGGATTTGCTCTACTGAGGAAACCTTCTTGGAAGAATCTGAGATATTGAGTGAGAGATTTAGAAACCGAGGCTACCCTGAGGAACATATTCAATCTGCGTTCAACAGAGCGCTTAACACAGAGCGAGAACATTTACTAAAGAAATTTCCAGACAAACACAAACACAATAGACCACAGGAACGAGACTCAGGAACACCACTCTTTATTACAACATACAGTAATCAGGCAAAATGTATTAAACAAATTGTAGACAAACATTGGAAGGTTCTACAATTAGACAAAGACCTTAATAAATATGTATCTAGTACACCAAGATTTGTCTATAAAAAGGCGAAAACTATAGGTTATCACCTATCACCGAGTTTATTTGCCCTAGAATCCAGAGACACAAAATTACCCAAAGGTTTCCATAAATGTGGGAATTGTGTATACTGTAAGTATGTCACCCCTTTGTCAGAAATTACCAATAAACATACAGGACAGAAATATAAAATTAATCATTTCATGACATGTAATACAAATTATGTGGTGTATAAAATAAATTGTCAATGCGGTAAAGTGTACATCGGAAGGACAATTCGTCCGTTAAAGATTAGAATTTCTGAACACATACGCTCTATTAAAAAGAATCATATAGAATTACCGGTAGCAAAACATTTTCATGAATGCCCACAAGGCTCGTTAGAAACTTTCAAATTCCATGCATTGGAACATATCCCCAAACACATTAGGGGAGGCAATAGAGAATTGACTCTGAATCAAAGAGAAATGTTTTGGATTTATACCCTCGGGTCTCTTGCACCCGGGGGTATAAATACCGATTGGGAATTGAAACATTTTTTGCAATAAAATTATTGGTATTATTAATATCAGGTCATGTATATATTATATTATACATATTTTTATAATTCTGTGTACCACAAGTTACATGGTTATCTCTTTGTATCTCTCTGAACTTGACCAATAGAATGTATTATATATTGTTCCCTCTCTAATCCAGTTCTGTGTCATACCAAGTATCATAATTACTGTATTTTATTTTCATTAATATCTATTGATGTCCTCTGATAGGATTGTATATGTTGACTATTGTTTTTAATATATCTTGCTTGAAATGAGTTATCAACTATTCAGCAAAGATATCTGTGCTGTGCTTTCCCTCATCTGTATAAAGTCTTCACCCCAGGGTTAATCCACGGGTTGCCATGACTACATATTTATTATGTAAACAAATCATTGTCATGGGCATCATAGCGATATGTCATTTCCGGTTTAAAAATATGTGCCATAGCGACACGTCATTTCCGGTTTAGTATACACCTAAATACGGATAGATTTGGCTTTGCTTTACCTCCACACTCCCAGATAACCCCTCCCCATGAGGTTAGAAGACGCGCTATCTAATACCATACCCAGCCGGCAAATAACAGTGACTCGCATATCGCGATACGTCACTTCCGGTATACCAAGTGAGTCGCGTCACTTCCGGTTTTCAAATTTTACACGGAGGTCTCAAATTATGATAATTGGGATCTCTATAAGAGGGCAACCACAGCACACCACACTGTACTCTCCGACGAAGCGCCAGCAAGGCGTGAAACGCGTTAGAGACAGAGGTTTTTTTTCCTTCACCCATACCTGTCTGCACCATGACTTCTCAATAAAGAACTTTTATTTTCATTATACTGCTGCTGTCCCGTGGATCCAGTTTATCGCTGTGCGCTGCACCTCTACATCTGTGGCTACCCGAATAATTTCTGCACTCTCCTCTCTTATCCTCTTATCCTTATATCGTTGGATATGTTTTTATTATCCATTGTGGACTTATTTAATTATGGTAGAATTATTAATGATCTCTCTCTCTCTCTCTCTCTCTCTCTCTCTCTCTCTCTCTCTCTCTCTCTCTCTCTCTCTCTCTCTCTCTCTCTCTCTCTCTCTCTCTCTCCTTAATGTTTATGCTTACTGATGTTTATGTCCACTTGAAGTAGTTAATTAAATTGGGGATTTATTCATACATTAAAGTTTTTGAAGAGACCGTATAGACATATCCAATAGGATTTTTAATCACAGTGTTATGTACTCTATGAGAGAACCTGTGACTTAATTGATATAATTGGACAAACTATAAATATGTTCCACCAACTATGGGGATTATGGGGACTATGGGGATTATGCTACTCCTGACGAAGATGACAAGTTCAGTGAAACGCGTAGAGCTATTGGCTGCTGTTGCTGAGGCGCAAGAAGGTTGCGCTGGAAGGACATGCAAACCCGAGACCTTGTCCCAATCTCCGTTAGCCCGGATGTGACTTCAACCCAGTAGGAAGTGACATGAGATGCCAAACCGGAGGATTACTTAGTGATCGGGCTGTGGAGAGAAAGCCTAAAGACCGGGAGGACGCGCGGACTGTTATCCCCACGGCGCACGACGACCCCAAGCGTCCAATACTTTTTATGTGTCCATTTAATATGTACACCATGTGAGTACATATTTGCTGCTTATTTTATGTGACAACGTTTCAGACTGGTCTGCACAATCAGTTTCTTCTTTTCCTTTTCTTATGCGATTTATCTGCAAACAAGAGATCCTGATGTAGTTACTTGGATATTATTCTGCCATATATTGAGTGAACACTGTAATTAGGCACTTTGAAAGAGTCAAGACCCCTACCCCCTTCAAAGCGACATAACAATATTATACTATATACCTTTTCTTCCTTTTTTGGGTAATCCTGATACATACGCTCCCTCTGGATCCTGGACAAGTCTATATTCTAAAAGGGAATCCCAAAGAGTTCCCACCAGAGATTGAGATTTTAGCAATTACCTAACACTCACCTACATATATATTTTTTAGTTTTATGTCACTATACGTGTGATTGAGAAGTACTGCTGCGCCCGCCTTTAATCTCCTACTTGCCCGCATTTATCCGGGCGATATCTCCGTTTCTAGCGGAGTTTCCCGCGTGGCGGCCGCATTCTTCAGATATGCGCTAATGGCGCTTATCATTGAAAGCGCCCGCGGCGCGGGAAAACTAAAAAAAAAAAAGCAGCGCGCCGCCGTGTTTTAAAAAAAAACGAAGAAAGCCGCAGGAGGCTAAAGGCGGCCGCCACTGTATGTGATCGTCACATTGATTGGTGAATTAGATTATTTGTTTCACGTACTAAGTTCAAGTAGGTTTACGCGCCATACAAATCACTGTGGTGTCTACCCTGGACTCAACCCCCAGGGCTTGAGGCCCCAAAAGTCTATCCAAAACTCCCATGCTCCCTCCCTGGTGGAGTATGGGGTAGTTGTTCCCACTCCCCTGAGGGATCTCTCTCTCTCTCTCTCTTCCCTGAGGAAGGAGAACTCTCTAGATTCGGATCTGCAGGCCCTTTTGTACCCAGGGGAGGGTCCTAGGTATGAGCCCCTGATAGGGCAGTACATAGGCATCAGGCCCACCTCCCCTGTCACTCAAGGGAGTTGTTTAATGCTGCAGCAGCAAGGGCATAGATTTAAACCCAACACTGCCTGCGCTGGTACCAAGGCTTATGTGTTAGCCGACGCCGGAGCCGAGGTAAGTGGGGGTGAGGGGGGGGCGCAGGAGTGAGGTGACCGCCACCAGGGGGGCACAGGGAAAAAAGTTTGCGCCCCCCTGGTGTAGTGCAAAGGTGTGCAAACCTTTTGATCTGCACACCCCTGCTTGCGCCCTCCCCCCCTTACCTTGTCTCCGGCGTTTCTGACATCATGATGTCATGTGATGTCGCCTTGCCATGGCAGAAGCCGCCGGAGACAAGGTGAGGGAACTTGCAGAGGCCTTGTGCGCGGGGCCTCTGTAAGCGCTGCGCTCACCCCCTTAAAATTTTGCACCCCCCGGTTTGCGTACCCCTGCAATAGTGTAGCAATTTAACACAATATTATTTTTCTTATAAATTAAATGATTGCTTGGAAAGGTAAGGTGTGAATGTAGCAGCAAGAAATAATGTATAATAGATGCAAGTATTTGTAATGAACAAGTACATACTGTATAGTGTCATTATTCAGTGTAACTGCTGTGCGTGCACACATTGTGTGTATTGTAAGAAAATAACATGTTGGTGGATTCCTCCTTCCTGTCATAAACCATTGTCTTGTGGGTGAAGAGATTTGCACTGCACTGTTTATTCTTTCTGCAGTTAATAAGTAACCACAGAGCTTGAGGTCAGGGATGTCCAAAATTGGCATTTTAAAGAGACTTCTTTGGGGTTATGAATCAACCTCTCCCAGCTGCAAAATTGCACTAGTTTTATCATAGGAAATTTTGTGATTGGATCCTAAGGGACCTTATTCTTTGGTAAATCTGGGGCCCTTTTTTTTGCTTCAGTTTGTTCCCAGTTTTGCACCCTTGAGACGTCAAAACATAATCCCCTATATGCTAAATATCAGTGCCACTCAAGGGAAAATGTCATCTGTAAAGTTATTAACTAGAATAATTTGAAATTGTAAATAGCAATATTGACAGTAGTGATGAAAACAGCCCATCAGTAAAGGAGGATTCCCAGTTAGCACCAAAGGGAAGTAATGGCAGTGATATGCTTAACAGTTTATCCCTTTCAGTGCCCTGTGACATACCCTGAACATCATGAGAGCCAGCATGCTAGGGGCCCTATGATGTACACAGGATACACATGCTATTAACGCTGGTATGTTCACTGGTATCTGTGGTGCTGCAGTGTCCCAGGAGCTAATAAGTGCACTTCAGCTCTGAAAGACCTCCTGGTTCGAATCCTATAAAATGTAGGTGGTAGTGGCTCGTTAAAAAAAAAAATTAATTAGACAAGTGTAGCGCAGTTTCCCCCACCCTATGGGAGATGTGGTGGTTACTGAGTGTGTGTAGTGCTTTACCTGTGGCTCACAGGAGGCTTGAACCTCCGCTGCTGGGAGCCTGGGGTGTACCTGATCCATCTGGTGACAGCCACTCCACCTGTGCGGGATCCTCACTATGTTGGATAACCCCGTCACAGGACCCAATACAAAAATACACACAATGGTATAGATAACAGTTTACTGCATGCATATGATTATAGGGATAACTATATAGCATCCAAACTAACTAGGCCACGCATGGCCGTAACTCCCCAGTGCCCTTCAACGCAGCATCCACACCCTGATGGGATAGCCCCAAAGTACTGAGGTGCTGTTACGCCGGGGCTGCCCGCAGACCAGACCCGTCCCCTGAGCTGAAGGGGGAAGTGGTAATACACGCACCCGCAGCAAAGGGAGCGTGTCCGGAGTGTGGTATGAAGCGTTGCCAGGCCAGGTGTAGTAAGGTAGACAATACTTGCCGGTACCGGTTGTAGAGATAGAGTGAAGGATGCCTCGCCGAAGTCAGGGAGTAGAGAGTGGAGATAGGTCGTTGTCCAAGCCGTGTTCAAGGGGTTACCAGAGTGAGCGTTGTCCAAGGAGTGCCGAGATCGAGAGCCAGAGGGGGTAGTCGTACAAGCCGCGTCAGAACCTGTGAAAACACTGAGAGAATCCAGAAGTACTTCCATACAGAGACTATGTTGAGCAAAGACTGAGAGCAGAGAGGAGCTAGATAAAGCAGGAAGGTCCAATTAGGAACGGAGGCGGGACAGGAAGAGCTACAGGGAGACACTGCAGATTGGTGCAGACATAACAGGCCAGGTGAGTCTTGTTGGTAACCTGAGTATGCCCGTGCAGTGTGCGGGGGCGGAGCCTGAGGTCCGGGGGACGGGAAGAAGAGTGTGCAGACTGAGCGTGCTCCGTAACTCGTGTACGCGCGTGAACCGAGCCAGTGGATGGTGCAGGTGTGTGTGCAGGTGTGCGTGCAGGAGGGCGTGGGCGCGCTCGGCACTGAGCAGAGGAATCGCCGAGGGGAGTGATCCCGCGACGGCGGCAGGAGCGAGGAGCCATGGAGGCCGGTAAGGCAGGTTTGTTTTGTGTGTCCAGGGACTCCCTGCGGGAAGGGGGTGCTTTGTGTGGGGAGCGTGGAGAACGCCGATTCCTGACAGTACCCCCCTCTTCAGGAACGGCCTCAGGACGATCCAAGAACGGTTTCTCTGGAAACTTTTTCCTGAAGGACTTAAGAAGGGCCGGGGCATGAATGTCCTTTGAAGGTACCCAGGATCTCTCTTCAGGGCCAAAGCCCTTGCACTGCACCAAGAACTGGAGCTGACCCCATGATAAGCGAGAATCCAAAAGAGAGTGAACTTCATATTCCTCGTTATTTTGTACAGTAATGGGATCCGGTTTACGAGTCTGATCCGGAAAGAAGTGACTGGAGATAAATGGTTATAAGAGGGACACATGAAAGACATTGGGAATCTTCATACTGGGAAGGGACCCAGGAACTTAGGTGCCAGTTTAGGAGATGGTACCTTGAGGTGGATATTCTTAGAGGAGAGCCATACCAAATCCCCTGGTTTGTAACTAGGCGCCGAACGATGACGACGATCGGCCTGTAGTTTCGATCTGCGGGAGGAGTTGAGAAGGGTAGACTGAATCCTGGACCATGCGGTTTGGAGGGAAGAAATGCGTTCATCTACGGCTGGTACTCCAGAAGGGATGTTGGGGATGGGAAGACAGGGAGGATGGAACCCATAATTTATAAAGAATGGTGACTCCCGGGTGGACTTGTTTTTGGCAGAATTGACGGCATACTCTGCCCAAGAGAGGAGTTGAGCCCAATCATCCTGGAAATCGGATATGAAACATCTCAGGTACTTCTCCAGGGATTGATTGATTCTCTCCGTTTGTCCATTGGACTGAGGATGATAGGCGGAAGAGAAAGAAGAAGAGATGCCCAATCTCTTCGTGAAAGCTCTCCAAAATTTGGATACGAACTGAGAACCTCTGTCAGAAACAATGGACGAAGGGATCCCATGAATCCGGAAAATCTGCTCCGTAAAAATATCAGCAAGGGCGGGGGAGGTGGGTAATCCTTTAAGTGGAATGAAATGGGACATCTTCGAGAATCTGCCCACGACCACCAAGATAGTGTTCATTCCTCTGGACCTGGGCAACTCCACGATGAAGTCCATCGAAATGTGGGACCAGGGGCGGTCGAGAACTGGAAGGGGTAACAGAAAACCCTGAGGCTTTTGACGGAGAGTCTTGCTTTGAGCGCACGTGGGGCAGGCGCGGGTAAACTCCAGAATATCTTGAGACATCCTTGGCCACCAGAAATTCCGACGAATGAGATCAGTAGTCTTCTTAAAACCTGGATGACCTGCAGATTTAGAGGAGTGACCCCATGACAGAACCTCTGGAACAAATTTAAAAGGTACAAAGTGTTTGTTGTCGGGAACGACCAAGTCCTTGGGAATGCGTGTCTGGGAGTGCAAAATCTTGTCAAGATTCTTGAAAGAAGACGTGGCGAGAATCCTCTCATGCGGAAGGATAGTCTCCAAAGATTCCTCTGGCCTCTCTTCAGAAGAATGTATACGGGAGAGTGCGTCTGCCTTTACGTTCTTGGTCCCGGGGATTTAGAAAAGGTGAAAATCGAATCGAGAAAAAATAAGAGCCCAATGAGCCTGTCGTGGACCAAGGCGTTGAGCGATCTCTATGTAAAGAAGGTTCTTGTGGTCCGTGAGAATAGTAAACGGCTCTTTCGACCCCTCCAGCAGGTGTCTCCACTCTTGAAGAGCCATCTTCACGGCCAGATGTTCCCTGTTACCCACGTCATAGTTCCTCTCGGCAGACGAGAATTTCTTGGAAAAATATGCACAGGGATGTAACTTATCTTGGGGCGTGGGTCTCTGAGAAAGAACGGCACCAGTGCCGCAATCAGAAGCGTCGACCTCCAGGACGAAGGGAAGTTCAATGTTGGGATGACGGAGAATAGGTGCGGATATAAAGGCTTCCTTGAGTGTCTCGAAGGCGGCGATGGCCTCGGATGACCAAGCAGAAGGATCAGCTCCTTTTTTGGTGAGCGCAGTAAGGGGTACCACAATGGTGGAAAAACTCTGTATAAACTTACGATAATAATTAGCGAACCCTAAAAAACGTTGTACGGCCTTGAGAGAGTTGGGTCTTGGCCATTCAGTGACTGCTTGAAGTTTACCGGAGTCCATCATAAAGTCCTCATTGGAAATGATGTACCCCAGGAACGGAGTAGAGGTCTGATGAAAGGTGCACTTCTCCAGTTTGGCGTACATATGGTGTTCACGGAGACGGGAAAGGACGTAGGAGGTGTGGCGTATATGGTCCTGGAGATCTTTGGAAATTTTGCAGACTGAGCGTGCTCCGTAACTCGTGTACGCGCGTGAACCAAGCCAGTGGATGGTGCAGGTGTGCGTGCAGGAGGGCGTGGGCGTGCCCGGCGCTGAGCAGAGGAATCGCCGAGGGGAGTGATCCCGCGACGGCGGCAGGAGCGAGTAGCCGTGGAAGCCGGTAAGGCAGGTTTGTTTTGTGTGTCCAGGGACTCCCTGCGGGAAGGGGGTGCTTTGTGTGGGGAGCGTGGAGAACGCCGATTCCTGACAGGTGCCCCATGGCACCCAACCACCCTGGTGTCCACAAGAGTCAACCCACCCAATGTGTGCGACAGTGCTGCCCACAACTAAAGTGTTATTGTTGGTGCACTTGGAGATGTGATGATACCTGCTGGGTACAGGGCCGCCAACAGCGGGGGACAAAGGGCACTGGCGTCCCGGGCCCCAGTTATTTAAATAAATGTAAAAAAAAAAAGGCGGCGATTCCCCCGCGCATGCGCAGGGCCCGCTCACCCCCCCCTCCCGCTTCCAACGCGCATGCGCAGGGCAAAGCAGAGCCTGCTCCCCCCCCGCTCCCAATGCGCATGCGCAGGGCCCGCTCCCCCCCCGCTCCAAACGTGGGACGGAGGGGAAAGTACCTGCTCCTCCTGCGGCCTGCTTCCCCCACCGCGGCCAGCTTCCCGCGCGCCCCCCGAGTTCACCTCTTGCACGCCCCCGAGTCCACCTCCCGCACGCCACAGAGCCCACCTCCCGTGCCCGCCCCCCACAAGCCCACCTCACATCTCGGGCAGCTGCTGCGGGGATATCGGGGGCAGGAGGGGGAAGCGTCCGGCGGCAAGCTGCACCCACCCGGTCAAGGTAAGTCACTGTCACCCACTGTCACTGTCACTCACTGTCACTGTCACCCACTGTCACTGAATGTCACCCACCCAGTCACTGACTGTCACCCACCCAGTCACTGACTGTCACATACCCAGTCACTGAATGTCACCCACCCAGTCACTGACAGTCATCCATCCAGTCACTGACAGTCACCCTCCCAGTCACTGACAGTCACCCACCCACTGTCACCCACCCATTCACTGCTAGTCACCCACCCAGTCACCCACCCACTGTCACCCAGTCACTGTCTCCCACCCACCCCGTCACTGTCTCCCAGCCACCCAGTCACTGGCATCCACCCACCGTCATTCACTCGCCCACCCACCGTCATTCAAACCATCATTCACCCACCCACCCATGGTCATTCATTCACCCACTGTCACTGTCACCCACTGTCACTGTCACCCACCCAGTCACTGACTGTCACCCACCCAGTCACTGAATGTCACCCACCCAGTCCCTGAATGTCACCCACCCAGTCACTGACTGTCTCCTACACAGTCACTGACAGTCACCCACCCAGTCACTGACAGTCACCCACCCAGTCACTGACAGTCACCCTCCCACTGTCACCCAGTCACTGTCTCCCACCCACCCGGTCACTGTCTCCCACTCACCCAGTCACTGTCATCCACTCACTGTCATTCACCCACCCAGTCACTGTCTCCCACCCACCGTCATTCACCCAACCACCGAACCACATACTCATTCATTCATTCACCCACCCACGGTCAGTCATTCAACAACGGTCATTCATTCAACTGTCACTCACCCACCCACTGTCATTCATTCAACCACCCACACAACCACTGTCATTCATTCACCCAAACTGTCATTCAGTGACCCACCCACCCACTGTCATTCATTCACCCACCCAACCCACTCTTATTTATTTAACCCACCGTCATTCATTCCCCCATCCACCCACCATCATTCATTCACCCAAACTGTCATTCATTCACCCACCCACCCACTGTCATTCATTCACCCAAACTGTCATTCATTCAACCAACTGTCATTCATTCACCCACCCACTGTCATTCATTCACCCACCCACCCACTGTCATTCATTCACCCACCCACTTATTCACCCACCCACTGTCATTCATTCACCCAACTGTCATTCATTCACCCACCCACCCACTATCATTCATTCAACTGTCATTCATTCACCCAAACTGTCATTCATTCACAAACCCACTGTCATTCATTTACCCACCAACCCAACCCAAACTGTCATTCTTCACCCACCCACCCACTGTCATTCATTCACCCACCCACTGTCATTCATTCATTCATTCACCCACTCACTGTCATTCATTCATTCACCCAACCACCCACCCACTGTCATTCATTCACCCGCCCACCGTCATTCATCCATCCATTCATCACCCACCCACTGTCATTCATTCATTCATTCACCCACCCACTGTCATTTATTCATTCAGCCACCCACTGTCATTCACTCATCCACCCACCCACTGTCATTCATCCATCCATCCACCCAACCAGGACCCACCCACCCACCCACCAAAACTGTCATTTATTCACCCACCCACCGTCATTCATCCATCCATTCATCCAATCACCCACCCACCCACTGTCATTCATTCATTCACCCACCCACTGTCATTCATTCATTCACTCACCCACCCACTGTCATTCATTCATTCACCCACCCACCCACTGTCATTCATTCACCCACCCACCATCATTCATCCATCCACCCACCCACCCACTGTCATTCATTCATTCTATGTCACCCACCCACCCACTGTCATTCATTTATTCTTCCAACCCACCCACCCACCCACTGTCATTCATTCACCCACCCACTGTCAATCATTCATCCACCCACCCACTGTCATTCATCCATCCACCCAAACAGCCCACCAACCCACTGTCATTCATTCACCCACCCGTCATTCATTCAACTGTCATTCATTCATTCAACCGCCCATTGTCATTCATTCACCCACCCACCCACTGTCATTCATTCACCCACCCACCCACTGTCATTCATTCATTCACCCACCGTCATTCATTCATTCATTCACCCACCCACCCACTGTCATTCATTCATTCACCCACCCACCCACTGTCATTCATTCATTCATTCACCCACCCACCCACTGTCATTCATTCACCCACACACCCACTGTCATTCACCCACCCAGTCATCCACCCACCCACTCACTCACCACCCACTCACCCACCCAGGCACACAGGCACATGTCTTTTGTTGAAAATATATAAATAAACAGGTTGCATTGTAATGTTTTTTTCTGTATCACAATAAGAAAACAGTTAAGTAAAAGTTGCGCGCTAAAAGATATTTTTTCGTGGTAGTTGCGCTATGGGGTCGGGGGGAGGGGGGTGCGCTATGGTTCGGGGAGGGGGAGGGGGGCCCTGCTCCTTTCATTTGTCCCGGACCCCATGATTTCTGTTGGCGGCCCTGGCTGGGTACTCCAGCACCCGGTAGCACCGACTGAAGACAAGGGGCCGTCCCGTCCCACGCCGTTGTCATCAGCGATGAGTCTGCCTCCACGTGGGGTGGTATCCAGCTGGAGGGTCCCATCTTAACATTCTCTATATACGTTGGTGGTCTGCCCTAAACAGATAAAGGGTCAGTGTCCCTGTCGAAGGGCCTGTCCCTGTAGCAGCCACAAGCTTTACAGGGGAGTCAGGACATAGCTGGGGCCTATGGGGGACTCTGGCCTAGGGCAGGGGCCACAGATACCCTGCACACACACCCTACCCTCTCCTTGTCCCAGCTCTGATTGGCATGGTCTCAGTATGCCAAATATATCCACTAAGTTGCAGAGGAATCCGGCCACGCATTTGGCTGCTGCAGCCCATGTGTCTAGCAGCCCCTGGGGTTGCAGGGGGTTGTAGTTCCCCTGCAGAGTACTGCTGTGTAATGGCCACCCTGACTCTGGCTACTGCGCATGCATCTCTCTAATGGCCGCCGCACCTCGTAGGTCCATTGCGCATGCGCAACTGCACTTCACATGGGCACCCACTCTGAACATGGTGGCATCCTGCAAAGGGAGCCGCTGGAGTCTTCCGCACATCCCGGCACCCGCCGGACGCACCCTCTACCCTCCCCTCACTATGCGGAGGTAAGCAGGGGACAAAGGGGACCAAGGGGGAACCTGGCCACACAAGTATACGTTTTTCACATTTTCAATCTGGGTTTTTTTTAACAAAAAACTAATGAAGTGGAAAGTTTTTACAATCTTTATTCACTTTTGTGATCACTCTGTTTGTGGACCTGCGAACCCAGGTAAATTGTCAACATCCTTTTGTTTTTCTTTTGCTCTTTGGCTAATTAAGGCCTTATTTAAAATTTACAGACTAACAAGTTTAATTATTGAAAAATAGGTTTCTGATAATCATTACTTTCACATGACTTACCGATGCCTCGAGCCGATCCCTTTTCCCAAGTCTCCAAGATCCACTCCAAACAACTTCTTGGGAGGAAAAAACGGTCACGGTTTAAATAACATATTCAACACAACATGATAAACACAACAATAATCCATACTACAGACCCAGCCAGATTACTCCGCTACCATTAACCACGAGCTTGAGGGATACCCTCAGCTTATGCCCACATTGCCACTCCCAGCCAAGGCTGCATGGCACCTAACATACCATACAGAAGGACACTCCCAAACCGGCCTCCCGAGCTGTGAATGGAACCGCCTTCCCCAAACTTTCAATTACACAGTCTCATCACAAGGAGCCAGTATTGACTGAGTCCCTCTCCCCCCGCCCCCTGATGTTACACTACTCCCGCCATAACCTCCCCAAGCTGCAACATTTAAATTGATCAATGCCCAACCCTTTTCAAGCTTACACCCCATCACTTCCTAAGACAGGGCGGGGAAGAGGGAACTTCACTTCAGTAGATCTGGGGTGTATCCTGGAACAATGCTCGGTAGCGCCTCCACCTGTACGGGATTCTAGCATGTGGAATTCCCCCATTACAGGACACATAAAGAATACACACTTGGTAAAGCAGAACAGTTTTACTATAAGTAACTAATATAGTACATCCTACTCACCAGGCCCCGCACGGCCATACCTCCCAATACTCCGCTCCCTCTCAATGGAGTCAACGTTCCCCCAAAGTACCTAGGAGCCCTTGGGCACCCAACCAACCCGGTACCAACAAGGTCAAGCCCCCCACCCAATGTGTGGTATAGCGCTGCCCACTAATGTGTAAAGGTGAGTTGATGTAATTTGTAGGGTACCTGCCGGGTGTGTCCACAACCAGGCTTGCAGATTCTGTAACTGATGATGGGAACCACGGATCCGTTGCCGTAACCCGTGAAGCCTCCGCCTCTATGTTGGGTGGTGTCCCGTCTGGATGGTGTCACCATGAAGAGTGTCCTTTGCTGAAGGTGGTGATCTTGTCCCAGACCACTGGATGCCAGGATGAAGTGTGTCCTGGCTGTGTCCCTCACTATTATGCTACATGGGCAGTGTCCCTATCTATGGGCCTGTCCCTGCAGCAACCACAAGCTGAGGGGGGTTGGGGCCTAGCTGGGGCCTAATAGGGAGTATCTGGCCTAGTGCAGGTGCCACAGACACCTGCACATGCAACCTACCCCTTCCTTGTCCAAGCTCCGACTGACTCGGGGTCCCAGCGCACAAAATGTATCAATGTAGAGCAAGGGAAATTCTGGAACCCTATTGGCTCTGCTATAGCATGTGATTGCAGCCCCTGGGGCTGCTAGGATTGTAGTTCCCAATGCGGAGCCTATAGGCAATGGCCACCGCTCTGTCGGAGCTACTGCGCAAAACGTCCACTCGCGCGCGCACCAACATGGCAAAGGGAGCCGCCGGAGCCTCCAACGAGCCAATCGCTGCTCCATACTCCCCCGCGGTGCCGCCTGCACCTTTCCCTGCCTCCACTGTAAGGCGCGACCGCGACAGGAGGTAAGGGGACGCGGGGCACCAGGGCTACCCTGCTATACACACATTTTCCACAGCATGCAAATACATGTTTTACTGTACGGATGGTTGGATCTTTATAAGAAAGATGCTTAAATATGGGACAACCATTTCAAGCAAAACCTAGTTTGTATATGCGCCACAGAGGCATTAACTATTGTATGTCATCCTAAACGCTTGAATCTATAGTTGCCTAAAAAATGTAATCAAACATTTTATTTATTTTCTTGACAATTATTTTTTTGCTAGATAACAGACACTTTTCTTTTAAATAATTAATAATACAAAAATATTCTTAAAATTACATAAAATATAATTTTCTGTATATACTAGTTTTCGACTCCTGGACTGGTGTACACACACACACAAAAGATATAGGTCAGCGCCTACGTCAAACCATATATTAATTTATAATCATATATTAATCTATAATCAGTGATTATAACCTAAATTTGTTGTGATCTAATTTAAAATATAGCTGTTTCGGCAGCTCAGTGGCACATACAAATATTACAATGAGAAAACTAATTGGTCAGTACTATATAGGTGAACCAACTATAAAGTAGCTGTCAATATAACTAAAATAGACTGCTATGCCTAACACAGTAAAAAGGCCAGAAACCTAGCTCTAGTAGCTAGTAGTAATCTTGTTAAAAAAAGGATCCAATTCAGGCATCCTCTGGAGTCTTGGCAGCTCTCTTCATGGAAACAACCACCTCTTTGATCGATACCTATACAAAACAAAAGAAGAAAAAGTTCCCGCTCCATGTGTAAAATCAGTTGAACAATTGTAATTTTCTGGACAGGGTAAAAGTAACAAACTCACAAACATCCGTTGTATAAGTGCATTGTATGAGACAAGCTCATGCTCCGTTGGTAAACCGGTCAGGTATTCCGCAGCTCCAGACATCAGATCTGACCAGGGATCTCGGTAGGCTGTGCCCCCTCCTCAGATGGTCCTCTGGCAATCAGTGGTGGATAGTGGTAGTTCCGGTATTTCGTCTGCGCCTGCGCTCAACCTTCCATTCCGGCGACGTGATATGTTAAGCGGCAATAGCAGTTAAAGAAAGTCTCTACTCATTTCTTCAGCACACGGCTGATTTCATCAGGGGATGGTTCTAGAGTTTACTGGCAACAGTTTTATAGTCCCGCAGTCAAATTGGTAATGACATGATATATGATATCAGATGTTCTTAATTTAGATATGATCAATTTCTTATATGGGACATACGTAGGCTTATAGAGGACTAATAATATCATAGCGACATACTCAATGGTGTATCCTTACATTAGTTATAACAATTGAAACACCATATAAAATATACAATAACACAAATATAGTATCTAATGAGAATTGAAATGGAAGACAACATTGATAATAGCAGATAGTGTATGGAGGTGACTGTGACAGGAGCTTTGTGACAGGCTATTAATAATACACAAAAAAAAAATATATATATATAACTGGGTTGAACTGGGACGAGACTTAGATATGATAAAATATAATTTATTCCTTGATAAAGGTGAACACACAAAATATACAAATAACAGGCAAAATATGGACACTTACTTAAAGTTGGAAATGATGAAACAGTCACATCTGGACTGGCAGTTCATTCATCAATCTTCATAATCCCAAGACACGAAAAGCCATGAAAGACCTTGCATGAAGACTTTGCATGAGGACATGAAAGACATTTGAGTAAGGGGTGACTCTGACTTAAATACCATGTCAAACGCATCTCTTAACCCTAGATGCCGAAAAGGCTAGCAAAAGTCTTTGAAGCAGATTTTGGACTTGCAAAGTATCACACTTAAAAATTCAGTTCCTTTGGTCCCTGGGCCCAGCATAAACAATTGGGCAATTTAGCCTTTGATCACCAGGCTATGTAAATTCTAGCAAGATGTCCTTCCTGCTCATTACCATAACAGAGGGAGTTTGCAGTTTTCAGGACAGATTCCAAATCCCATATACACTGTAAATAACTTCATAACTTCAGTTCAGTAATACTTACTGGCACGCGAGCCATATTAATACATTCCGGCCCGCGTGACGCTTCCAATTAGACTAAATATTACCATGTAGTACTAAAATTAAGAGAGATATCTGTTAGATATCAAGTGTTTAGAATCATTAGTTGGGGCTCGGCCCCACGAATACACATATGTAATGTTTAGCATGTTCCGCCGAGGACATCTCATAATATTCTTATATTTACTAAGGTCACCCATTCTGATTTTCTCCCTGGGTAGCCGCACCCCTGGCCCCCATCAAAAAATCCTTTGAAGCAGGGACCCCTGGGTGGTGGACATTTGTCACCTGGTGCTAAATGTCACACCCAATGTCCCAGCCTGGGTCTAGCTGTCTCTAGCAATATTCCCTTGGCCTGCAAATTAGGTATTAACATACTGTGCCCCAAAACCCCTTCTGCTTTTCACACCCAACTTCAATCAAGCCTTTTGAAGTCTAGATTTTCTGAAAAGACACACCACAGTTGTATTTTCTTAAACTGTGGCTTATTAACCCCTTAAGCCCCAGTGTGTGTGGTGCAGACACTGGCCCAGAAACAATACATTTTTTACAGGGGAATAAGCATTTGGATATTGAAGCGAGGTAAAAACACATTACTGGACCTCAGTCCAGTTAACCCCTTGCTTCCAGGTGAGGGTAGAGAGTGGCCAATTGGGGTGTAACCCCTTTAATCCCTGGCCAAATCCTCCCCATCGTCACAGTGACGTCATCACGCAGTGGGGAGCGAACGTGACGACGGAAGCCCAGCCAGTTGCGGATACTCACCACAGTGTTCCCTTCCATATGTAAGCAATAACATCTATTTACACCCTGAACAAATCTATCTCTAGCTCTGTGGGTTTGTGACTTGGGAATACTCCATTTGTGCATAGACTGTGTGGGTCAAGGGATCTAATAGGATCTTTTTATCATGTATCATATGTGATTTTTATGTAATTTTGAGTCAATTTATAAAGTTTTAAAATTTTGACTGATGGTTTTTTCTTTTTTTGCGCTTCCTTTTTGTGTAAGTGTATGGACTAGCACTCATATTCATAATGGCCAGACCCAAAATTAATTAATTATTGTAACGCTTGCGCGAACCCACAAACAAGGCAAGACCCCGGTACAGAGGTGGGAAGGTTTAGAGCCACACACCCACAGCAGCGGAGACGTGCCTGGAAGGCGGATAGTCACCGTAGCCGGGTCTGGGTTGGAGAGAGAGGGCTATTCCTGTATACTGAAGGAAAGGAAGATCCCAGCGGTCACTGCTATCCCTCCGTAGACTCAACCAAGCGTGACCGCTGGGATCTTCCTTTCCTTCTACTCTTTACTCGATCAGCCGGAGCACGCAGGACCTCACTGCAGCAAGGGACGCAGCTCTAAATCAGCACGTCGGCGGCGGATCCACAGGCAGCCAGCTGATATACACAGCACTTCGTGTGACACGGGGATTCGGTAAGGGCAGCAGTTTCTGTGTTCCTTTTGGTGATTTACTCGGTGGCATGTGTTTATATATGTGTTGCCCTGTACTTCTATCAGTTTCTGCCTCATAGCCCCCACCCCGTTTTAGTCACTAAACGTGTGCTTGCTTATGTTTCGATTTATTCAATTACTGCTGCAGCGTTGGGATCACCTTCGTTCACCTTTACACAGGAAATTATGGGACTGTCTGCCTTATAGCAATTTTGCAGCATCTGGTTACTTGGGGGTCATACCCTTATTTTCTATATTCCTGTATACTTGCCGGGGTCCTGGGTTATAGATAGCTGCGGTGCTTGCGGGCCGTATTCCCAGATTCCCAGATTCCTCACAATTATATCAATATAATCAATTATTAATCAATATATCAATGACCAATGACCCCACACAATATTCTGCTATACATCGAAACTGTCATTGATTTAGACTTAATTCTTACAGTCAAAGACCTGGAAAAATAAATGGAATCAGGATGAACTAATTCCTAAATATCCAAAGCTATCCTAATTAAATTGTAAAAAACCATGCCAATGAACTACCATAATAGGTGTGATTAATAATCCCTAGACACTATATTATAGTGTTTTTAATTAGTATGTGTAATAAATCTACTGTACACGAACTTGAAATATATCCAACCTGACATATATAACTATATTAAATGATATACTGACAACCTAATCTCTGAAAAATGTGTAACAGTGTGATGTGTACTAATGTATAATCAACTTACATTATGTGATGGATGTGTGTCTATTAAATGTAATGGTGTTTCCCCCACCCTCTGGGAGATCTGCTTATTACATGGTGTATGGTGCTGGCTACCTGCTGGTTCACAGGATGCTGAGTCGTCCGCCAGCGGTAATGGGGACATTAGGACAGGCTTCTGGGGTTGATTACTGGTCTTTATCTCACATGGTACAGCGCCTCCTTCTGCTGCAGTCCCCAGGGATGTGGAGACAATCCTTGCAGGAGAACTTACTTCCACTACCCCAGATAGATTGCACACCAGGCAGGAGTATAGTTAACTGGAATACTTTATTGTCTCTCTCTACATACACAGCAACACAACTTGTATCAGCTTCAGCGCAGTCAAATAGGTCTCCAACTTCAGGATGGTACCTGGACATCCACCCCAGGCCAAGAGCACCAGGGACAGTCCTTGCTCTTCCCTGACTCCCTAATAGAGTCAGGGGTAAAGTATCACTCCTCACTCCCCCAAGGGGAGTGGACAGTAGAAATGTAAGAAATGCTTGGTTCACCCCTGTGTGGTACCTGTCTCTCTCAAGGGGGTGGATACACTAACTAAATTTAAGTGTGCAGCCTCTTAAGTACCGGGGGGAATGTCCAAGGTCTGAGCCCAGGACTGGGCAGAACACAGGCCTTAGCCCACCTCCTCCCCTGTCACTCAAGAGAGCTGCTTACTGTGGGGAAAACCCAGGATCGGTCCTGGCACTGACAGCACAGTTACCAGGGCTTGCATGTCAGGGAGGGCAGACTGGTAGCCAAAACCAGACATGGTTACATAAATAATCAATTTATCTAATATTGCCCACTAGAGTCCAATATGGGATCAACGCTAGGGTATGTTTGCTGTCAAAGAGTTTGGTATCAATAGTTCAGAGATTCGTAGGTGAAAAAAGATTTCAACTGGATGTGGTATTTTACATTTCTGCTTATGGTTATCAACTGCCACCACTCCCCATGTTTACTAACTATTATGTAGGGATCATTAATGTTAGTCTTTACTGTAGAGCAACAGCTTTTAGAAAAACAACCATAAGGTACTTTGAATTGTTAAACAACATGTAGTCATTATGCAAAGGTGAGAGCCAGAGAGATGACTAATGCATGCAAACATATATTCCTGGCTTCCCAACCTAAAAGCAAAAGTCCTATCTGAGGTTGGATCAAGGTGTAGCTCATTTGCATTACCATATTACGTGTGTCATAGCATTAATGATATTGCAGTAGTCAGATAAAATGACTTGGAAGAAAGAATTTGCTTACACATGCCAGGAAGACTTTAACAGTCAAAGTACAGGATCAGAACAAGCCAATTATTATTATTGTTTATTTGTAAAGCGCCAATGGCATGAACGGCACACCTGTGAGCATGTGCCTTGTATATGTAACAGGGGACACACAGCTACCCAGATGACACATTTTTCACCTACGCAAGGTGCCTCAAATTAATAATGTCTACTTTCAATCCGTCTGAATATATATCTTTACTTGCTGGCACCGCCAAAAATAGAAAAAGAAATTGCACTGGTGAAAACACCTGGAGTGCAAGATGGGCGCGCTAATAATACACAGACTACTTCAAACCGTAGATACCAGGGAGGGGGTGCAGCAAAGGAGGGATCCTCCAGAGTGCATAAATCACAATTGTATAATGATGATGAGAGTATTAGACAATACAGTTGCTTACAATCCTAATGTGCAAAATGATAAATATAATAATAAATAACCACTGATACTTGATGCAATCCCTAAAAACGGCTCAGCACTAGTTTACCTCGTGTGTCATGCATGATACTATTGAAACGTCCAATATAAAAGTCCAATTAAAAGATGAATATATGGAAAATCCTCCAAAAATTGGTGAAAGAGAATCCTTGTAGGTGTATACTACTGCCTGCCCACACAAGAGGATACCACTCCTCTTATAGATAAACCTCAAGGGAAAAGAAATTAAGTGGAGGCGCAGTAACAAGTAAATTCATTTATATATTAACCTACGAAGACCATGTAGCCCTGGTTCCTATCGAACACAGGCCACTACCATATGCTGTATAACCTGTAGGCTCACAGGGCCTAAGCCTCTGCCACGGAGAGCCTGGGGAGCTCACAATACTTATGACTTGGTGCAGCGCCTCCACCTGCAACAGCTTCCGCCCTAGGGGAAGTGGGTCTTCGCAGGAACTTATGTACATGAACACACACACAGCGATATACCTTAACCAATATACGTTTACTTGTAGCAACCAACAGCTTAATTAACAGGTGTCCCTCCCTAGAGGAGACACTACTACCAGCGTCCGGCTGAACGCTCACTCTCACTCTCTGCGCATGCGCAACCTCCTGCCGGACCAGGTCTGCGCCGGCGCCACCCTAAACATGGCGGCTCCCTTAACGCGGAACCTCCGTTATTGGAGCGTTCCCTAGGTGCGACATATCCCACCCCACACAACAATTGGGGGAGAAAACGGCTACATCCTCCCCCCTCTGGATTCCAACATCCCCGCTTGGACAATACCTTTAAACTGGTACAACGTTTATATAATGAAAAATTGCATAACAACGACATTTCTCTCTTCTAAATCAGATTGTACATTTCGCTAAACATCACAATCACTGATTTCACGTGGCTGCGGGCCCACTGCTGAGCCTCATAGTGGGGTGCCCCAAACTGATCATAGGCCATCCTTATGGGAGGTTGCCCGTTCCTTTGGCTTCGCCTTAACTGTTTCTCAGTCACTCCCTTGGGAGAGTGACTATCTTGGTCTTGAATCTCGAGTTCTTCCCTTGAGGGGGTTACAGTCTCTAAATTATCCTGACTTGGTACAAAGCACGGGCTCAGTTGGTCCAGTGACGAATTTTCCGGCTCCACCCCCTGGGATGAAGGCTCCCCGCGCCCTTTACCCGTAGCTCCGCCGGGAGGTGCGCTCTGTTGAGGGCCCCTTTGAGAGGTTCCCTCTTGGGGAATTTCCTGAAAGGTTGAGTTCCCTAGCGTGTCATCTCCCAATGTCCCTTCCCCATCCAACGAGGATGCAGGCCACTCCAAATCCCCCTCCTCCACTCGGGGAATAGGGAGCAAATGATTTCGGTGCCATGCCTTCACCCGACCCTCTGAGTCCTTAATGCGGTAGACCGGAAGGCCGGGCATTTGTGAGGCTACCTCGTACACTCCCTCCCTCCATCGGTCAGCCAATTTATGTTTTCCCGGCACTCCCAGGTTATGGAGGAGTACTGCGTCGCCTGGTTTAATGTCTCTGTGTTTAACTTTATGATCGTATCGCCGTTTATTCCCAGTGTTCAGTTTTTCGGTAGATTTCTCAGCTTGTATGTAGGCCCGTTGCAGATTCTCTTGCAATCGCTGTACATATCGGAAATTAGTAGTATTATGCACCCCATCGGTGGAGACTCTCAACCGTATATCCACCGGCAGTCGTGCTTCTCGCCCAAACATAAGGAAGTACGGGGAGAATCCCGTGGAGTCATGTCGTGTGCAATTGTAGGTGTGCACTAGTGTTTCCACGTGTCGACTCCTTTCAGTCTTTTCGACCCCCGTTAATGTGCCTAGCATGTCCAGTAACGTACGGTTGAACCGTTCCGGCAATGCATCCCCTTCGGGGTGGTAGGGGGTAGTTCGGGACTTAGCGATGTGCAAGATTTTCAGCAGTTCTTTTATCAAGTTGCTTTCAAAGTCTCTTCCTTGATCGGAATGAAGTCGTTGCAGAAGCCCGTAATGCATAAAGTACTTTTCCCAGAGCACCTTGGCCACCGTGATGGCTTTTTGATTTTTGGTCGGGAAGGCCTGGGCGTAGCGGGTGTAATGATCCATGATGACCAGCACATTGCCTATGCCGCGGCTGTCCGGTTCAATGCATAGGAAGTCCATACACACTAAGTCCATAGACCCGGTGCTTTTTAAGTGGCCCATTGGGGCGGCCCGGGTGGGCAATGTCTTCCGCTGAATACACCGCACACACCATCGACAGTGATGCTCTACTGCTTCTCTCATTTTGGGCCAGAAGAATCGATCTCTCACTAGGCCGAAAGTCTTGTCAACCCCCAAATGACCATGTTCATTGTGTAGAGCCCTCAGTACCAAGTACTGTAGTCGTTTGGGCAGTACTAGTTGTCTCCTATTTGCGTGGTTATGATACTCTACCACTCTGTACAGTAGATTGTCTCGTAGTTCGAACTTGTTGGCTTGCTGCATTAATATACCTCCTACATCCCCCGGAGCCTGTCTGAGAAGGGCCGGGCGATTTTGCCGGATAGCATAGCGAATGGCCCCCGCGACCGGTTCTTACTCTTGTTAGCGTACCATATCTTTCCAGGCTATGATCTTGTCGGGAGTAACGTGCATGCCACTGGGGTCCCGATAAGCCTCCGGGATAGCGTTGGATGCGCATCCTAGAGAGTCAGCCACCCTTAATTCGGAGAATGCCACTTGATCATTGACTATGGCAGCGGTACAACATAGCGCTCTTATTCCGGGTCCCGGAATTTCTTCCCATTGGTCTTCATCGGGGGTAGTGGCCAGCCCTGGTCGCCTAGACAGGGCGTCAGCTCCAGGGTGAAATTGTAATTGAACAGGGCAGCCAACCAGCGATGGCCGGCCGCGTCGAGTTTGGCTGAGGTCATAATATACACTGGCGACACAGTTTATTACACTGCGGCCAGATCCGCAAGCCGGGAGATTTCCCGGCTTGCTAGTGGCCGCCCCTCGGCGTGCCGCGCGTCATAGACGCGCGGTCACGCGTCTTCGGGAGCGTGCGCCCCCTGCACGCGCGTCCAGGGGCTCCCCGAGGGAGCCCTGGTGTCCCGCGATCGCGGGACAGCGGCAGGGGGTTCCGGGGGACCCGGCGGACCCGGCAGCGGTAGGGAGAGCGCACCGATCGGAGGGCGCTCTTCCGCTGCTTCGGCGCGCGCCCGTCACTCTCGGGCGCGCGCCAGGCTACTGCTGCGGCACAGAACGGGCAAATGCTCGAATAAACTGTGCCGCAGCAGTAGGTAAGTGGATTGTTGTCGGTCCACACCTCGAACGACACACCGTACAAGTAATCCCGAAGCTTGTTGACAATGGCCCACTAGAGGGCCAAGAACTCCAGTTTGTGCACGGGATAGTTTTGTTCACTGACGGTAAGGCTGTGGCTGATATAAGCTACGGGCCGTAGTCCCTCTGGGTATTTTTGATGTAACACCGACCCTAGTCCACTCAGGCTAGCATCCACATGTAATATATATGGTTGTTCGGGGTTTGCATTGGCCAACACGGGGGCCACGGTTAAACTCTGTTTTAGGTCCTTGAAGGCTTGTTCACACTCTGTCGTCCATTTGTCCCCGAAGTGTTGTCGGGCAGGCGTAGCCTTTCCGGCCGGTGTCTTCCGGATATATTTTGAGGAGGCCGTTGAGGGCTTTGGCCCGTCGGGAATACCCCTCCACAAGCCTGCGATAGTATCTGCAGAACCCTAGGAACGATCGCAACTCCTCAACGTTGTCAGGTCGGGGCCAATTGACGACGGCTTCTATTTTGGCTGGGTCCGTGGCGATTCCCTCAGCGGACACTATGTGTACCACGTAAGTCACCGACATCCGGCAGAACCGGCATTTATCTAAGGAGAGCTTGAGTCCTTCTTGAGCTAATCGGTCAAGTACCTTCAGGAGTCGAGCCTCGTGTTCCTCCAGGGTCTTCCCGAAGACTATGATGTCATCCAAATACACGAGGCATTCTCGGGGGTTCAGGTCCCCTAAAGTTTTCTCCATTAGCCGCTGGAAGGTAGCGGGGGCACCACATATGCCTTGGGGCATACGGGTGAATTGGTAGAACCCCAATGGGCAAATGAACGCCGTTTTCTCTTGGTCCTCATGACTCATAGGCACCTGGTAGTACCCGGACCGGAGGTCCAGTACACTGAACCATTTGCTTCCATGTAGAGCGTCCAAGATTTCTTCTATGCGGGGAAGATTGTACTGGTCTGGTACGGTTCGATTGTTGAGGGTCCTGTAGTCTATACATAACCTCACCGTCCCATTCTTCTTTCGCACTACCACTATGGGCGAGGCGTAAGGGCTTCACGATTCTGTAACGATTCCGGCTTCTTCCATCTCATGGAGGGCCGCTCGTACATCTTCTACGTCCCTAGGGGCGAGCCGACGGGAACGTTCCCTGAAGGGCTTGGTATCAGTCATCCGAATGGTGTGTTGGGCGTGTCGGCTACACCCCACATCCATATCCCCGTAGAGAATACTGGTCATCTCTCTTCCAGCTGTACTCGCAAACGCTCCTTCAAGGTATCCGACAACCCGGACGAGCCAAAGTCGAAGTCTAACGGCGATCCGGGATCTTCCACTCGGGCAGCTTTTACTTGTACGGCCTCATCCACCGAACTGACGGGGTAAATCCTCCCTATCCCCTGTCCCGCGTCAATGGCCATGGGGAATGGCGAAAGATTTTGTACCATCACATAAATTCGCCGGGGAATGGCGGTCGGCCAATCCCGAAATTCCGGTACTAGCCGATATCCTCGGAGGACATCTTCTTCGGGCGTGCTTTCTAGAGGAAGAGCCGCTCCTCGCCTACTCGTTCAGCATATGCACACCAGGCGGGTACCCTCTGCGTTTCTCCCGGTAAGAGCCGAGTCAGCCCTGCCCGGCCGCAGAACAGCAGTCCGTGGTCCTCCGCGGGGGCCGGAGGGGAATCTGGATCCACTTGGACAAGTTGTAGCCTAGACTGGACATGGGCAGTTCGTTAGTTTCGTGTAGATAGGCCCGGATGACGGCTTGCACAATGTCCGCATTCGTACCTAGGATGATTGGATACTTAGGTGTCTCTTTGGGTTCTGGACACACCAAGGCGTCCACCTTCATGGGATGAGACTTCCCCGTGTTGAGCTGTTGTATCTCCAGGTCCACGGTCACTATGCCATCAATGGGGTAATAGTCATTGCTCAGCCCTCTTACTTTGATATGCCCTGCTGACTTCAGAGGATGCTTCTGGAGGTGTCGATCATAGAATCCGCGATATATGATGGTTACTTGAGAACCCGTGTCCAGCAGGGCGGAGGAGAAGATACCGTCAACTAGTACCCGGATCAGCGCTACTGGCCCCACGCGGTTGCTCTCCTCTTCGGGTTCATCGCCACTTTGGGTGGAAACAGTGGCTTCGGGGCTGGTCGCGTATACACCGCATATCATGGCCTGGGGCGTGAATTTCTTGGGCGACGGACTCCGGAGGCGCGACTCCCCCATCCGACAATCGTAGGAGATATGCCCCTTCTTCCCGCATTTATAGCAGGACATATCTCGGGGTGTGGTACGGCGGTCATACGGAGGCGAGGTTCGGCCGGCGTATTTCGGGCTCTCCGGGCCTGATTTGTCCGGCGGTTCCTCCTTCTTCTCAGCACTCCCTTTGGGTTTAGTGCTGCTGGCTGCTTTAGACTTCTGTGGAGAGTGCAGCATGAGATGCGTTTCGTGCTCTTTGACTTGCTGTAACAGTTTGATAAACGAGGGGGATGTCCTCGAGTGAGATTATCGCGAATCATGTTTGCAATAGGGTGACTAAAACTGGACCCCCGTAGGTATTGTTTGCGGAGGTATTCGTCCATCTGGGAGGCGGTCAAGTATTTATGATGCAGCAGGGGTCCCAGGGAGATTTGCACGCGGTGGATATAGGCAGACAAATCTTCTCCCTCCTTTTGGTTAATGGCATAGTACTTAGCCCACAAGGCCCCATCATCCTCGGTCGCGCTTTAGGCCTCGACGAGAAACTCGATCATCATACGAGCGGTCAGGTCGGGATACTGCTCTCGGTGGATGCTGATCAAAGTGGATGCGGGGGGTCTCAAGCACTCCATGAGCCGTTGGCGTTTCACTACATCGGTACAAGACCATTCTTCCATTACTCCCCTAGTATGTTCCTTCCAAGGATCTATCCCACCCTCTCCCGTGGGCACAGGTAGAGTCCCCGAGAAGGCCTTTAATTTCCGGTAACTTTGAGAATGTGTGGCTAGGGTAAGTGCTTCTACTAACGGCGGTAAGCTTGAGGGAGTGGTTAACTGGTCTATCTTGTCATTGAGTTTCTGCAGCATGTCACTACGCACCCCCGCTTCGTCGGGTGCGCTAGACCCGGGATAGCTACAGTCTGATGTGCAGCTTCCCGCCTCGCTCGCGGGGTAATGAGCAAAGGGGAGCATGGGGTCGTCGTCGCCTAGTTCCCCCACAGGGGGGTCCTGAAGGGGATAGACCAAGGGGCTGCCACCGGACGGAGAGTTTGGAAGCGGCAGATATTGAGGGGCGGTAGGCTCGAGGACTACTAGATCTCGCCGACAATCTACTAGCAAGGTGTTCCACTTAGCATCTTGATCTATGAGTACGTCTACCAGGCGGGCTTTGGCAAAACCCGGTAGTTGTCGTAGGGCCGTTTGCAATGTCTCTAAGGGTAGGGCCATGGGTACTCGGGTCACAGCCACTGCGCGGCGGGTGGGCGTGCGCATTTGTCGTGTTCAGTAGCATATTTCATGACGCGAGGGAAGGGCCATGGCGGTATTTTTGGCTCAGGGGGCACCCCAGGTCTAAGATCTCAGCAGCACCTCCAAATGTAGCCCTGGTTCCTATCGAACACAGGCCACTACCATATGCTGTATAACCTGTAGGCTCACAGGGCCTAAGCCTCTGCCACGGAGAGCCTGGGGTGCTCACAATGCTTATGACTTGGTGCAGCGCCTCCACCTGCGACAGCTTCCACCCTAGGGGAATTGGGTCTTCGCAGGAACTTATGTACATGAACACAAACACAGCGATATACCTTAACCAATATACGTTTACTTGTAGCAACCAACAGCTTAATTAACAGGTGTCCCTCCCTAGAGCAGACACTACTACCAGCGTCCGGCTGAACGCTCACTCTCCCTTTTCCTTCACCGGGTGATCCCACCCCGTGTCCATTTCCCGCGTGGAATACGTTCCCCCACCCCCAAGTGAGTCAGTGGATGTATAAGTGTGTGACTGCGCAGCCACCGTGTCCCGGAGTGAAAATGGTACCGTTGGTGCACTTGACGTTTACCTGCCGGGTACTCCTGTACCCGGTTCTGCAACTATCTTCTCAAAGGATCGGCGTGGGCATAGATGACGTCACACGTAGGTGTCCGGGGCGATCCCACCCCGATACGCTGCGACTTAGTAGCGGGGCCTGGTCCCAGGCCTCCCGCTAATTTAGAACTGTCCCGGTAGCGATCGTATCACAGAAGGGGATCCGGAACCTGACTATGGCCAGTCCCTAGCTCAGCTGCACTCTACTGGGGCTCAGGGCCTAACTGGGTCTGGGGCATGCGGCCTAGGTAGGGGCGGCCTGCCTCCCTACACCGGAGCTCCTTCTCCTTCCTCCGACAGCTAGCTCTGACTCCTCGTGCGCCCCACCACTTCCTTTTCCTCCCTATTCTCGTACCTGATTGGTTCTGCCGTGTCACGGGGGACCGCGGGGGCTGCTGGGACCCGTAGTCCCCCAACTCCCCTCCTTCCCGAGCTCTCCTCCTTCGCGGGCTTTGTTACCCTGCTCTTCGCATGCGCAACCTCCTGCCGAACCAGGTCTGCGCCGGCGCCACCCTAAACATGGCGGCTCCCTTAACGCAAAACCTCCGTTATTGGAGCGTTCCCTAGGTGCGACATATCCCACCCCACACAACAATTGGGGGAGAAAACAGGGTCCCGGCTACAACCATATAAACATGAAAACAGCACATAAATTACACTAGTGCATAGACACAAACTAAACAACCACATAGATTCAATGTAGTTCTGATAAAAATTAAATTGCTATAATGGTCAGTTCAAGAAATGAACTGATAGTGGTGTGTAAAAGGACAGAGATATTGCCTGTTTGGGTGGGTGCTGTCTGGATTGCAGCTGTTGTCTGTCAGTTCCTGCGAAGTCCTTCCTCTCTGGGGTTAACACCAGATAGTTCCTGCTTAAAGGGCTGGATCGGGCACATACACTGTTGGGACTCACTTCCTCCGTGAGTAAGCGGGGGTTGTGGCTCTCCTTGGCATGCGCCGTCAGATGTACAGTCCTGGGTGTCTACAGGTTACCCCCTCCGGTTAGACTTCCACAGTCACTAGATTCCGGTAAGGACAGGCAGCAGGCTGGTCAGCCTAATCAGCAGCAGGATATTCACCTCACGGCTTCCTCTGTCACTCTGTACACTGGACTCAATGCTGACTCCTCCAAGCCAAGACAAGACAAAGGGATTGTCTCCCGAAATGCGTCAGAGTGTTCTTTGTACCCCTCACTCACCATAGATTAAAGGTTTTTTAATAGTTTTTGCTGGTGTCAAGCCCTCGTTTTTTCCATATACAGCTGTGCTCCGCTTTGGATCTCTGGACCATCTTCTATGACACAAAGCATATTGATTTTTTAGATTTAAGTATTAGTATTATTGATAACACTATTCACACCAAAACATTTTTTAAATCTGTGCAGGCCACCAACTATTTGAAGGCAAAACCCGGTAGTTGTCGTAGGGCCGTTTGCAATGTCTCTAAGGGTAGGGCCATGGGTACTCGGGTCACAGCCACTGCGCGGCGGGTGGGCGTGCGCATTTGTCGTGTTCAGTAGCGTATTTCATGACGCGAGGGAAGGGCCATGGCGGTATTTTTGGCTCAGGGGGCACCCCAGGTCTAAGATCTCAGCAGCACCTCCAAATGTAGCCCTGGTTCCTATCGAACACAGGCCACTACCATATGCTGTATAACCTGTAGGCTCACAGGGCCTAAGCCTCTGCCACGGAGAGCCTGGGGTGCTCACAATGCTTATGACTTGGTGCAGCGCCTCCACCTGCGACAGCTTCCACCCTAGGGGAATTGGGTCTTCGCAGGAACTTATGTACATGAACACAAACACAGCGATATACCTTAACCAATATACGTTTACTTGTAGCAACCAACAGCTTAATTAACAGGTGTCCCTCCCTAGAGCAGACACTACTACCAGCGTCCGGCTGAACGCTCACTCTCCCTTTTCCTTCACCGGGTGATCCCACCCCGTGTCCAGTTCCCGCGTGGAATACGTTCCCCCACCCCCAAGTGAGTCAGTGGATGTATAAGTGTGTGACTGCGCAGCCACCGTGTCCCGGAGTGAAAATGGTACCGTTGGTGCACTTGACGTTTACCTGCCGGGTACTCCTGTACCCGGTTCTGCAACTATCTTCTCAAAGGATCGGCGTGGGCATAGATGACGTCACACGTAGGTGTCCGGGGCGATCCCACCCCGATACGCTGCGACTTAGTAGCGGGGCCTGGTCCCAGGCCTCCCGCTAATTTAGAACTGTCCCGGTAGCGATCGTATCACAGAAGGGGATCCGGAACCTGACTATGGCCAGTCCCTAGCTCAGCTGCACTCTACTGGGGCTCAGGGCCTAACTGGGTCTGGGGCATGCGGCCTAGGTAGGGGCGGCCTGCCTCCCTACACCGGAGCTCCTTCTCCTTCCTCCGACAGCTAGCTCTGACTCCTCGTGCGCCCCACCACTTCCTTTTCCTCCCTATTCTCGTACCTGATTGGTTCTGCCATGTCACGGGGGACCGCGGGGGCTGCTGGGACCCGTAGTCCCCCAACTCCCCTCCTTCCCGAGCTCTCCTCCTTCGCGGGCTTTGTTACCCTGCTCTTCGCATGCGCAACCTCCTGCCGAACCAGGTCTGCGCCGGCGCCACCCTAAACATGGCGGCTCCCTTAACGCAAAACCTCCGTTATTGGAGCGTTCCCTAGGTGCGACATATCCCACCCCACACAACAATTGGGGGAGAAAACAGGGTCCCGGCTACAACCATATAAACATGAAAACAGCACATAAATTACACTAGTGCATAGACACAAACTAAACAACCACATAGATTCAATGTAGTTCTGATAAAAATGAAATTGCTATAATGGTCAGTTCAAGAAATGAACTGATAGTGGTGTGTAAAAGGACAGAGATATTGCCTGTTTGGGTGGGTGCTGTCTGGATTGCAGCTGTTGTCTGTCAGTTCCTGCGAAGTCCTTCCTCTCTGGGGTTAACACCAGATAGTTCCTGCTTAAAGGGCTGGATCGGGCACATACACTGTTGGGACTCACTTCCTCCGTGAGTAAGCGGGGGTTGTGGCTCTCCTTGGCATGCGCCGTCAGATGTACAGTCCTGGGTGTCTACAGGTTACCCCCTCCAGTTAGACTTCCACAGTCACTAGATTCCGGTAAGGACAGGCAGCAGGCTGGTCAGCCTAATCAGCAGCAGGATATTCACCTCACGGCTTCCTCTGTCACTCTGTACACTGGACTCAATGCTGACTCCTCCAAGCCAAGACAAGACAAAGGGATTGTCTCCCGAAATGCGTCAGAATGTTCTTTGTACCCCTCACTCACCATAGATTAAAGGTTTTTTAATAGTTTTTGCTGGTGTCAAGCCCTCGTTTTTTCCATATACAGCTGTGCTCCGCTTTGGATCTCTGGACCATCTTCTATGACACAAAGCATATTGATTTTTTAGATTTAAGTATTAGTATTATTGATAACACTATTCACACCAAAACATTTTTTAAATCTGTGCAGGCCACCAACTATTTGAAGGCATATAGCCATCATAATCCTCAGTGGATCAATAATATACCAAAAGGGGAGTTTGTTCGCCTGAAGCGCAACAGTTCAGATAATGAGATATTTGCAGTTCAGACCAACGAATTGAAAGACAAATTCAGTAATAGAAAATATTCAGTTAGCCAGCTAGAGCACACCTCGGTACAAGTAGAATAGATGGATAGACGTACATTATTAGAATACAAAAATAAAAAACAATCCGCTGAGTCCAGAAATCAAATTTAATTTATTACGCAATATAATCAAATGGCTCCAAAAATAAGACAAATATTTACTAAACATTGGTCAAGTCTTCTCCAAGATGATATGCTTGCACAGATTCATTAACCTAAACCCACTATTATTTTTTCGAATGCTGCTAATCTCAAATCCAAATTGGCACCCAGCTGCCCTTTGAAGCGTCAAATCGTCTTCATCTTATACATCAAGGGTTTTTTGCTTGTGCCACGTGTACAGCATGTGCACACAGTGCGAGTAAGAAAACCTTTATGTCTAATGTTACATCTAAAACGTATCAGATCAAATCGTTTATTAATTGCCATTCTACATTTGTGATCTACATCTTGCAATGCCCCTGTGGCTTGCAATATGTGGGGAGAACTGGTAGATCTTTTTTAAAGAAGAATATTCGAGCGCGTATATAATATCCGCAAGGGTCTTACTACACATAGTGTCTCTCACCATTTTTTAACACATCATAACCGGGATCCAGCTGGTCTGGTTTGTCATGCAATAGAGGTTGCCTCATTAAACTGGACAGGAGGGAATAAACTTAATCAGATCGGTAGGTGTGAAACCTTCTGAATCTATGAATTAAAAACTCTGCCTCCTAATGGGTTAAATATTGACTTTGATCTGGGAGTGTTTCTTGAGAATTAACGACCCAGATTATGAATGGTGTTTCTCTCTCCTTTGCCCTGTCTGAAGAAAGAATTTTTCTATAAATTAAGCCCCCTTCTATACATGAGAAACTTCCAGGTAGCTAACTGCTTCTGAATATAACTCACTATCCAATTATGATTGATTGATTTCTTTTACAGCTATTATATATATGCAACCTGTGTAATACACAGGTAACTATTATCTTGCATTACAGTGTATATTATAGGTTTAGATATTGTGACAGAAACCAGGGAATGGTAATAAATTCGATCTATAGGGCTCCCAGGATACTGGACAGATTCTATCTTGTTTAGGCTGGAAAGTGCAGCCACAGAAGGGATGTCCTCCATCCTCCAGTTTTGCAGGTGCTGGAACTGAGGGATGAGGTATCCAGAACAGAGTTTGTCTACTGTCTTATTTCTATCACCTGTCCTAGTAATTAAAAAAACAGGTATTTAAAGCTGGTTTCCTGGTTCCTCTTCCCTCTCTCTCTCTAAGAGCCCGGAGGCAGGACTGCTGCTCGAAGCAGAAAGGGGAAAGCCTTTCCCCCCAAACAGGGTAAATCATTCTGATCTTTTGTTAACTTGTAAAGTTCCTTATTTTGTTTGTTGGAAGCGGTCAAGCTGCCTAACCCTAGTCAGGGTGAACCTGTGTTCAGTTATTGCTCAGATGAGCAGGGTTTTGTTTTGCATTTATATTCAGTGTTGCAGCCTCAGTGCCAGGGACTGAATAAAACAGGCAGAAGCCTGCTTAAAGGAACAGTACATTACGCCTCATCGTTTTTCTTACCCTGTGTTCTAGCAGACCCAGACAGACATCGGAGCACCCTGAGTAAGCCGTTTGTCATAATATACTGTTATAGCCCATTGTTTCATTATTATTATCGTATTGCTTTGTTTTATTGTGTTGTATTTGTAGTGCTGTTTCCCCCACCCTATGGGAGATGTGGCGGCTACTGAGTGTATGTGGTGCTTTACCTACGGTTCACAGGAGGCCTGAACCTCTGCTGCTGGGATCCTGGGCTGTACTTGGATCATCCGGTGACAACGCCTCCATCTGTGAGGGATCCTGACAACGCCGGATAACCCTTCACAGGACCCAATGCAATAAGTGCACACAGTGTATATAATAACAGTTTTACTGACATGCAAATGGTGAAGCTATACTACATATAACTCAGGCCTCGCACAGCCTTACCCACACACTGTACCCCACTATCCAACCACTTAGTCCGCACCCCGGTGAGAGTGTCCCCAATGTACTGAGGTGCCCATGGCACCTAACCAACCTGGTGTCCATAGTAGCCAACCCACCCGGGAATGTGTGACAGTGCTGCCCACAGTGTGTTTAGTTGGTGCACTTGTTAAGGGTTGAAATACCTGTCGGGTGCTCAGTGATTATAGAACCATCTGATGTAGAGGCGTCACCGTCCGCGATAGTGTCCGCCTCCACGTGGGGTGGTATCCAGCTGGAGTGTCCTACCGTGAAGATAGTCTCTAGACCTTGTGGTGGTGGTCTGGTCCCAGACCACAGACTGCCAGTGTTGCGTGGCATCGCTGCTGTGTCCCTAATACTGATCAACTAATGGAGCAGTGTCCCTGATTAAGGGGCCTGTCCCTGTAGCAGTCAAAAGCTTACAAGGGAGTCAGGCCTATTAGGGGGTCTCTGGCCTAGAGCAGGGGCCACAGACACCCTGAACATGCAACCTCACCTCTCTGTGTCCCAGCTCCGACTGAAGCACGAGGTCTGAGCACGTCAAATGTATCCACTGCAGGAGATCCTTGCAGTCCTATTGGCTGTTCTGTACCCATGTGGTCCGTCACCCCTATGCATTCTGGGGGCTGTAGTCCCCGCGGAGACCCAGGGAGGACCTGGCCACATATATGTTTTGTTTCTCTGTTGTTGTTGTTACACATGCTGAGATTAGTTTTAGTACCGTCTGATTTGGCTATTTTTGAACCAATCACAGCCTTTGGATATGTATAAATAGACAGACTGGTTCTAGCACTCTATACACCCCTGAGGAAGTGACGCAGTTGGGTCAGAGGTTACAGCTGATCGTCAGAGACGCGCGCAGCCTTTAGGCACTGTGAAAACAGCCCAGTAGCTCTCAGTGAAATTCTCCCCCAACGTCTGCTCCTGGACTTGAGCTTGGCACACAGACGGCATCGGATTGCCTACACAGACGTTCCCCTGCAATGGAGGAGCCATTGGTAGTCATCTGCCACTGTTTGGATGTGCCAACTGTATTTAACATTGTCTCTTTTATAATTAGGTTTATTTCAGCAGTGTTTTGATTGTTCATTGTTTGTTACTATGTTAGTCTTATCCCGTTTTAGTTATTTGGTATGTTGTTTATGCAGCAGTACACACTATGATTGCCCCTTGTGTTTAATTCCACATGTCCTGAGGAAATTTCTTCATGGATTATTCAAGTGGATCTGGATGTTCCAGATTGGATTTCTGTAATACGGTTTTCATATTACCTTATATTTGCATTTATTGGACTTTTTTGAGGCGCCGGTTTGTATTTGTTATATCCCCATTAGTTGTAGATACATTTTCTTGTTGAAGCTGAAGTATTTGTGTGTGAGGATGTATTCTATCAGTTTGGTGATTACTTCAGCGCTGTATTTCAGATCTAGGTGTAATGTTACAAGGAATTGTAAGAATGCCTCAGTGCCATCCTTGTGGGAAATTTAAAAAAAGTGGCGGATTTAAAAAAAAAAAATGCCGCCCTTGGGCACTTACCCTTTGCCAGCCTCCTCCTCCTCCAGCATCATTTGACTCTGCACCATCCCATTGCCAAGGCAACGCAACGCCGTGTGATGTCACATTGCCGGCCGCGAATGCGCGTTCGGTGCTTGCAGGCCTTGCATTTAAATGTGCGGCCAGCAAGCGCTGATAACGCATGCGCAGATGGCAAGTGACGATCGCACATGCACTGACACGGCAATTCTACATCCATGGTAATTAGTAGTGTGTTGGATGGTAGTTGTTTGTTGTTCTTAAGTTTATTGAGAGTCTGTGGTATCTTGTATAAAGCTGTTGGTGTTTGACTAGTGGTTTTAGGATATTCTCCACTAGGCCTGATATTTGTTCAGTGAGTGTATCCATACCTGTTATAATTGGTCTGCCGGGGTTTCCTGGTTTATGGATTTTGGTAAGCATCTAGAAGATACCAACTCCTGGGTTGTTAGGTATTAGTAGCTCCAATTCTGGTTGCAAGTGATTAGGGAATGATTTGATGAGATTCTCGCGTTGTTTTGTATATTCCTTGGTTGGATCATGGGTTAGTTTCTTGTAGTAGATGTTGTCTGTTACCTCATTCTATGTATTTATTTGTCTCCATAACCACCACTGCACCTCCTTATCTGCTGGGTTGATGGTGATGTTGTGGTTTGTTCACAATCTCTGATTGAACATCTCTGTATAGGGTAAAGGTTGTACATTATTTTTAACCGCTGTGCTGATTCTAGTGAGGAAACCCACAATCTGAAGATCTCTATGTAGCTATCTAGTTTACGTTACATCCTGTTGGTGGTGTGAAATACGTGTTCCTCTTCCTGTTGTTGTACTCCATCATTTTGGGGGATGCTCTCTTTTTTGTGGAAATATTCTTTCAGTTGCAAATTCCTGAGGAATTCTTCTAGGTGAAGCATTTTGATCCAGTTTGGTGGTGGGACAAACCTGGCAGACTAATTATAATAGGGTGGAGAATATACTAAAAACACTTGTCACAAACACCAATAGCTTCATACAAGGTACCGCTAATTTCCTCAATAAACGTAACATCAAACAACTACCCTCCAACACACTACTAGTTACCATGGATGTAGAATCCCTATACAGTAACATCCCAATGAGGATGGCACGGATGCATGCTTGCAATTCCTTGCAACATCTCCCCTAGGTCAGAAATACAGCGCTGAAGTCATTAACAAACTGAGAGAATACATCCTCAAACACAACTACTTCAGCTTCAACAAGGAAATCTACCTACTGTACAACTAATGGGGACAGCAATGGGCACCAGGATGGCACCACAATATGCCAATCTTTTTATGGCAAATCTTGAACAGATTCCGTAACCACAAGCCTCCCCAAACCTTACAAATATTACATATACATTGATGATCTGTTTATAATATGGACAGAGGGTGAAGAAAATCTACAACAATTTTATGAGTCCTTGAATTCACACGCCACCGATTCCAGCAACAACAGCAGCATTTCCTTCCAGCAGCACCTGGCGGTTCTACAGTTTAACCGAAGATGTGGGCCAGCTGACACAACCCCTCGTTTACCAGATGCAGGTGAGGCAAGCAGTAACTGGATATTTAACGTACTTTGGGGCTCTGTTCTGACAGGGCTCCGCTGTACTTCTACCAGCCATGCTTTAAAGCCCCCCATCTAGGTCTATGGGTTCATTATAGAGGTTTTTATGATATTATTGGATATTTATATTTTGTTGCTGCGGTGTTTTACTCTACTGTCTCATTACATATCCACTTACCTGCATCGTTGCAGCATCAATATTTTGGGTGCAAACCCTATTCTCCTATCTACTACGTTAACCTTTGGTGGCTCACTTTGCAGAAGATTTAAGGAATTCAGATGTAAAGACTTTGGATTTAAAGTTTTTTTCTAAGGACTTATCTAGTATATAACTTATTTATATGTTATATATTTTATTCTATGTGGATCAGTTTTTGTTTTACACAACCAGGCGCTTTTTATTATATTTTTATTATTTTTTTTCATAAAAAGATCAATATACATTTTTGATATTACAAATATATAATACAATTTTTTGTACATATACGTGATGGAGGAAGCTGACACGGACACAATTCCTAGTGATGGAGACACATATGTTTATGCGTGTTGGGATGACACTAAACGCTCTAAAAAAGCGGCTCATCTGTTTGACGAAATAACAGACATTACATGTGAAGAACCGTCAGACCTAACACATTATTTTGTAAAACTTGAAAGACTGTTGAAAGAAGTAACAGAATCCCCAGAGGTCTACAGATCAAGAAAACCCCAACTTTTGGTTTTACAAATAAACAATTCGAGTTAGATTGGGTAAAAGTCTTAGACCATTGTTCTATACAATTAATGGAACTAATAATCCAACACAAATTAACTGAGAAAGCAGTTGTTATGTCGGAAATAAATATTCTAAGGGCTAAACTACAACCATTTGCTAAACAAGAGCAGTTTGTCAAAAATGATAAGACTCTGTTAACAAATATAAAATCTATAGAGGATGTTATCAGTGACCCATAAGCACAATAAATTCGAGAGAGATAAGACTGATTACATCAAGGGTCAAGTTTATTGTTGGCAAAGGCCACAGGTAATTAGAGAAGGCTTTGGTTCTAGCACACCAAAGGGATCCTCTAAGAAACGCCCATATAAAACACCTGGGAAATCAATTTTAAAAACCAGACATACAGAGACATCTAGCTTTGACTCAGATAATTCGGACTTTGAATCAAGGTCTCATTCCGTCTCCTTTGAGGGCCCGTCGGATCATATAACAGACAACCAGGGAAGAACTAGGAGTGACAGTAGATCTTCCATCTCACTAGTTAATATTAGACCTACAAATTCATCTAATCAAGCATCAGGTTCATCTCTTCCATCTGGGTCAAAAAACTACGGAGGACAAGAAGATCCAAGAGGAAACGGGGGAGGCAGAGGGAGACAAAAGAGGAAGAAATACACTTAAAAACAACGGACAATAATGTGATTAATCTCTCAGGCATAGAACTTTCATATGATCAGCTTTCATTGCTTAACAAAGGCTTGGGTTTCGCCCCAGTCCAGGACTTCCATCTTTTCCAAACAGTGATTGACCTCCAAAAGTTCACTCGAAAATTATCATTGAAATTTTTTTTTCCACAAGAGGTCATTTTGATCATTTGAGAAGTGACATTTCTAATGTTGAAACTGATCATACTAACCTGGGCTCGGGATTGAATTTGGAGATTGATTGTGATGTCTCTTCTGTTAATAATTTTACTTTTAAAGAACAATGTACTGTATCCGATCTAAGTATGTTATTGGAACAACAAGGTGAATCTATTAATACATTCCCTCAGCCATTATTTGGTAGTCAGACTACAGGGTTTAAGAAAAAATCGATATTTTGCCCAAATTATAATCGGGGCCCCTATATAACGACGTTCGAACGATTAGTAGAACGAGATTTAAAGTTATTGGCTCAAGGCTTTTCACATTCACATGTAAGTTCCAATAACCTTACTTATGTTGAGACTATACAACTTGACTGTCTTAAGAAATATCATGACATAGTGATACGTAAGGCAGATAAAGGAGGTGCCTTGTAGTGCTCTCGGCGGATCAGTATAAACGTGAGGCACTGAGGCAACTGAGCAACGTAACCAACTATCAATTACTTAAGTGTGATCCTACACTAAAATTTCTTGGAGAATTGGCTGAGGTTATTGATTTTGGAAAAATGTTATGTGTAATTGACAACAAAGAAATTGATTATTTGAGCTGTCCACATCCCGTGATACCGGTGTTCCACCATCTCCCGAAGATCCATAAATCGCTGGTTGATCCACCTGGACGCCCTATTGTTGCGAGCATTGGATCTTTGGGAGATGGGTTATCGCAGTATGTGGATAGCTTTTTACAACCTTTGGTCTTCCGTCTGCCCTCATTCATTAAGGACACGACGGAGCTTATTGTCGCTCTACAGGATGTGGTCTGGAAGAAGGAGTACAGGTGGGCCCACTAGATGTGGTCTCCCTGTACTCCATTATACAACACGAGCACGGATTAAGAGCAATACCCCACTTTTTGAATTTATCAGATATTTCTGTCACTCATGGGGCTTTTCTTTTGGAATCTATCACTTTTTTATTAACACATAATTATTTTATGTTTGATTCACATTTTTATTTACAGTTATTAGGCACAGCAATGGGCACTAGTTTTGCACCATCATATGCTAATTTATTTATGGGTTTTTGGGAAGCACATTATATATATCACATTAATAATTTATTTCGCACTAATATAATTTTCTTTATGAGATATATTGATGATCTCATAATGATCTGGGAGGGTGATGAAGTTTCACTATTTTCTTTCATTGATACACTTAGTTACAATAATTTAAATATAAATTTCACATTTGAACAAAATATAAATCATATTAATTATCTCGACCTATTCCTTTACATAGATAACGACATGACCATACAAACCGATATTTTCAGGACGGCAAATTCCAAAAATACGTTACTCAGGGCCAATAGTAGCCATCCACGTCTCTAATAAAAAGTATTCCACAGGCCCAATTTATCAGGCTAAAAAGGCTTTGTTCGAATAATGACACATTCCTCAAACAATCTAAAGATATGTCAGACAGATTCAAGGCTAGAGGCCATATAGAGGAAATTATCAATACCGCCTTTAAATATGCCGATTCATTAGATAGGGCTAAGCTTCTGAATAAGAATAAATCAAGGAGACAAACAACAAAGTCTAATACTTTTATTGGTACTAATGATACATGATACATGTCCCATCTTTGTAACAACATACAGTAAACAATCAAAGTCTATCCGGGATATAGTCAATAAGCATTGGCCAACATTATCTTTGGATAAAGACATTACAGAAATCACTAAATGTACACCAAAATTCACTTACCGTAAAGCAAAGACGTTAGCGTCATATTTATCACTTAGCCTCTTTGACTCCCGTTCTAATTACCCACAAATTCAAAGTATACCCAAGGGTTTTTTTCATGTGGCCACTGCTCAATGTGTCGCTATGCTCACCCTGTGAAAGTTATTATGTATTATTCCAACAAAAAGAAGTACAACATCACAAGCTTTATTAATTGTAATAGTAGATTTGTGATTTATATGTTATCATGCGGCTGTGATAAAAAATATATTGGTCGTACAACTAGACCACTAAAGACTAGGATAGCAGAGCATGTGAGACTCATTACAAAGCAGGATAAAATACATCCAGTATCCAGGCACTTTAGTCTTTGCCCAAATGGGGGTATAGCCCATTTTTCATATTCAGCAATTGAACATATATTGTGTCACCCAAGAGGAGGAGATAGGGTTAATAAACTAAATAGACAAGAGATGTTTTGGATCCATACCCTTAACACACTTCAACCATCTGGCATAAATTTAGACTGGGAGCTAAAACATTTTTTGAACATCTAGCTCCTTTCTACATATATAATGTTCTAGGTTGGGATCCCTATATTATGCTTATTTCTATTGTACCTATAAGAGTTTATTATTTTAAAATGTTTAGATTTTTCTATTACAGATAATGTTTTTTAAAATATCATCTAAATATGAATTATCTGTTTGTTTCTGCCTTTAGCCAGCTTCTCCATTAGTATATGTATACATTGAAGCTTATATAGCAGGTATTAATGCATATATATAATGTTGCATCTTTAGCTTCTTTTGCATTGGCCTTTTAAGAATAATTCAGTTCTATCAATGCTATTATAGTGATTATTATGTATTCATATATATGTGTAAATCATTTATGATGAGCCAATCGAATCGTTGATGTAACATTCTTGTTCCACATGTTCTTTGTTTTAAAACCCCTTTTTTCTGTGTTGTTTGTTATGTTATTATATCGTTATTTTGTGTTTTTTTCATGAGTATATCTTGTTATACACTGTGTTCAATACGAACACTTACGAGCACTTCGTACTCCCTCTTGATACAAGCCGATATTACTCTATTCTGATTGGTCCGCAGTCTATTGGCTGAGAATGGTCATGTGGTTAATTTTAGCCAATGGTTATACAGCCGATATTATTCTATTCTGATTGGTCCTCAGTCTATTGGCTGAGACTGGTCATGTGGTTAATTTAAGCCAATGATTATACGGCATCATGTATTTAGAGAGAAGAGGACGGAGAGGGTGTTACTCTTTGATAAAGTTCTACTATAGAACGAAACGCGTCAGAGGTATACTACCATGTGGATGTTCTTTTTTGTTTTTGATTATTAAAGTAATTTAGTTTTTTTTACGCGCCTGGTTGGTGTTCTTTCCGGAGTAGCAGTGACCGCCGTTTTTTCTTCCCATAACCTGGTTAACCTTTTGCGAGCAGGAGCATGCCACCGATTCCAGCAACAACAGCAGCATTTTCTTCCAGCAGCACCTAGCGGTTCTACAGTTTAACCGAAGATGTGGGCCAGCAGACACAACCCCTCGTTTACCAGATGCAGGTGAGGCAAGCAGTAGCTGGATATTTGACTTACTTTGGGGCTCTGTTCTGACAGGGCTCCGCTGTACTTCTACCAGCCATGCTTTAAAGCCCCCCATCTAGGTCTATGGGTTCATTATAGAGGTTTTTATGATATCATTGGATATTTATATTTTGTTGCTGCGGTGTTTTACTCTACTGTCTCATTACATATCCACTTACCTGCATCGTTGCAGCATCAATATTTTGGGTGCATACCCTATTCTCCTGTATTCAAGGGCAGGCCTAGCAACTTCTGAGGATGTCAATCTGAAGGGTGGATACTGGTTGGAACACACCCTATATGTGTGTGGGCCAATCTAGGATTGATCTACTAAAGGATAGAACTGACACTGAGCAGAAGCACACCATTAGATTTATTGGCACCTATAATCAGGACTGGGATTGTGCCAAGAACGCTTTCCAAAAGCATTGGCACATCCTAAGAGCGGATGCTGATCTAGAAGAAATCCTCAAACCATACCCCGAAATGACAAGCCGGAGGTCTAGGAACCTCAGTGACAGTCTGGTGCAAAGCCATTATGTGGCCAGTGTTAGCCAAACGTGGCTCCCCAATAAACCACTTGGCAGCTTCAGTTGTCACAACTGTAAGGCAAGCCAGGTTATTAAGAACACAAAAACATTTAAGAATTGGGACAACTCACGCACCTTCACAATTAAAAAGTTTTTTAATTGCAGGACACCTGGGGTTATATACATGGCAGAGTGTATATGCGGAAAAAAATACATTGGTAAAACCAAGCGCCCATTCAGAATCAGAATGCTGGAACATCTGGGCAGCATTAGAAATGGCTTGGATACCCCCGTGGCAAGACATATAAATGAATGTCACCAAGGGGATATGTCGGCACTTACCTTTAAGGGGATTGATCAGCTGAGTATGGGCATTAGGAAGGGCAACTGGGACCAGGCACTACTAAGAATGGAATCACGCTGGATATACACCCTCAGCACCCTGGCCCCACGGGGGTCAAACGAGGGGTTTGTATTTAGCCCCTTTATTTAACCTACCATTTAGTTGCCCCTACCTACTTTGCCTGTTTCACCGTCCGATTGGGCTATCTTCCTTATCCTGTATCACACTAAATTGCATACCAATACTTCTCTCCCGTTACTAGCAAGGGCTCAGGCTGGCACGCCCCCTATGCATGCATACACTCTTAACATGCTAATTAGAGAACGCGTCATCACCAATCAGAGGACTGCTTGCCTTATATATACTGGGAGCACCACCAGTGCCCCTTCCCAGCCTTGACAAAGCAGTACAAGCAAAACATACGTCGGCGATTGATGACGTCATCACGTCATAGGGGCAGGACATGCGCTTGCGATCGGAGCGCTTCCTATCCCCAGTAGCCTCTGACATGGGGCTCCGCTACTGTAGCAATATGCAAATAGTTTTTAAATAGCAAGCGCACCTCAGGCTGATACATTTGAGCACCCTGCATGCCCGGCCTACATGTATGAGGTATGCTTGCCATTGAAGGACGAATGTATCCCGTAATCCATATATGTGGACATTTCATGTAAACAGGGACTACTTGTGCACTGTTATAGCAGCTACTGACTCTGCTCTCTATACTGCCTGCACACATACATGACACTTTATGATCTATATCTCTGGATCCTAACATGTAAACAGGCACTACTTGTGTACTGTTATAGCAGCTACTGATACTCCTATGACGCATTGATTTATGTGATACTGGGCTACGCAGGTGTTCACTGTGACTACTTACCTCTGAACGCATCTGTCCATACCCCTATTGAGGGTTATCACCACATCACTCACCATATACTGCGGTGGTGTTATTAGGACTCTGGGCAGCTGTGTATGCCAAGAGTACTTATCCTAGGAGTCTAGACAGTATAGTGACTACTATTCCGGCTTCGTTTGTCCTATTTTTAATTCGCTGTATACTGGCTCACATTAGTATTATACTTGACCCACAGCGTTCCCCCATTATTTTATCATTCTGAGTCACGACTCAAATAAATAGATGCAAATTTTATTATCCACTCACTCCTCCCATTCAACACATGGCCTCTAGGTACACCTGTTAACATATATAGTGTGTGAGTGCTCTCCTTGGCGCTCTTGCTCTCTTGTTGTTATATATGGGCCTATCAGTATCCAGATCTGGCTTGCTATGAGTCAGAGTTACAGACACTCCCCAAAGATGATAAATTCTGAAATCCTCCCAAACTAGTTCTGTTCTGTTCAGCACTCCAAAGAATGGAGTCATAGAAGAGGAGAGGAGTCTCTTCCTAGCAACCATGAGGGGATGGGAGGGAAGAGGAGTAGGCCTGAGTCAGGGCTCTGACTTAAGGAGGAAGAGTAACAGGAGATATTGAAGATGCAGCTATGAGGAGTGCCTGTGCTCTTTGTCATGTGAGCTGACTGCAATAAAACATCAGAAAAGACAATGCAGTCTGTTACTGTCTCTATGTATGGAGGAACGTCAGTAGGGGCCCATCCCCTGAACACCCCAGTACATCCCTGCTGACTGGAGGCGCTGCACCCATTGAAAACAAGGTAATTCTGTCCTGTTTCTCCCCACACCACCGCAGAGCGCTCAGCCCTCCTGTTACCAACAGGTATGCACCACCACCCAGCGTAGCAGAAACGACATACCCACCCCTATCTCACTTAGGGGCAGGGGTAGATGGGCTACACAGACATCTCACAACCCAGGTTGAATAATTCAGACACGAGATGCAAGCCAAAGACTATTGCCCAAAAAATCACAACTGCATTTCAAGCCCCATGAGAACACTTGCTCCAATACAAAAAGAAGAAAAAAACAACCACACGCATATCACTAGTATGATGCAGCGGCCGTTATTCGAACACATCTCGGCACCGATTTTGAGTTCACTGCTGTTCCCCACGCAGCATGATCGCGGCCAATCGCCCCAGGCACCCGCGCTTATCGCGGATGTTTTGTTTGAATTTCATGGATTCTGTTTCTTCGTTTGCAATAAAATGGATGAATTGTAATGTGTACAGTACTGTGCTACTGTGTCAATTTCATGTTTTTAATAGCCAGAACACTAAAATTCTTTTTCTGCACTCACCGCGCTCGCATCTTAGTGCGGGAAGGCTGGAATTCATCCCGCGGTTTCAAATCGGGATTCCGATGTACATGACGCGTGAAGTGTTCGAATAACGGCCGCTGCATCAGTAAATACAACCCTAGAGGGAAGGCGAAAACTAATCAAAGTTCTGTAACCCATACTGACAGGGGACGAAACATTAAAAGACGTCTTCCCGAAACCTCCCATCCCTGTACTCCGGCAACTGCCAAACCTCAGACATTGGTTAGTCAACCGAAAATGTCATAATAAACTCAAGGAAGCAGAGAATGGCACAAGACCATGCAACACCACATGCTGCAACCTTTGTAAACATATATGCAAAGATCCCACAGCCATTCACAAACATCGAACACTCCGGGGCATATGCACTAAGCGTTCATTAAAAAAAAATCGCTGTGCCATTTAAATCGCCGTTTTTGTGAGCGTTGCTATCACGGTATTTAGAAAGCCTCCATTACCTTTGATAGCAAAATTCACAAAACGGGTGAGAAGCCAGCGGCGTGAAGATCGCCTCTCTGAAAAGGCCTTACCCGGCGATTCCTTTCAGCTGCAGAGAGAGCTGCTCAGAGAGAGCCGCCTCTCCCTGCGCAAATCTCGCATGAAATGTATGTTTTTTTAATATACATTTTATTACTAGTGTAGATGAGCAGGGAGTCTCCGGAGCAGAATCGCGTTGATTTCAGGTCTGGGGACCCCTGCTTCCCGATATACAGGCTCCGTTATGGGGTGCCGGTATCTCCTATGCAATTTATTTCCACAGTCACGGGACATTTAAATGCATAGGAGATACCGGCACCCCATAACGGGGCCTGTATCACGGGAAGCAGGGGGTCCCAGGACCTGAAATCAACAAGGTTCTGCTCCGGAGACCCCCTGCTACAATACACTAGTAATAAAACCCAAATAAAAAAATAAACTAATTTATTACCGTAGCGGCAATCTGCTATGGTAATGAATCTACTTTAATGTAATTTTTATTAATAGTGTGCATGAGCAGGGGTTTCCTGAGCTGAAGTGCTTTGATTTCAGCCTCAGCGACCCCCTGCTTCCCGAGTTTTATAGGCTCTGGTATGGGGCATCTGGTGCTGTTATCGCCGCCATTTTTTAATCGCCCACATCACGTGACCTGGGACTTAAATAATGGAGATACCGGCACCAGATGGGATCCCGGTAACTTGGGAAGCAGGGTGTCCCCAAGGTGTCCAATGCGGTTAATCTCAGGAGACCCCCTGCTCCCGCACACAAATAATAAAAATTACATTAAGGCAGCTTCATTACCTTAGCGGATAGCGGATTAAGGAACAACAGCAGCTTTATTGGGGACAGAGGGGTGAGGGAAGGGTGCTCCCAATAAACATTATAATATGTACTAACCACCAATACACAACCCACCCACCCCCTGTGCCCCACATTAAACCATAATTTATTTTTTGATACACAGGATTAATACCAGAGGCTGGCGGGGGTCCCTGGGTGGTCCCCACAGGTTTCTGTGGGCCTCCAGGTGGTCCCCATGGGTGTCCGGGGGCCCTCGGAGGGTTCCCACAGGTGTCTGGGTGCCTTCGGGTGGTTTCACGGGTATCTGGGGGGCCTCGGGTGGTTTCCATGGGTGTCTCGGGGCCCTCAGGTGGTTCCCACAGATGTCTGGGGGCCCTCGGGTGGGCATCCGGGGGTCCTTGAGTGGTCTCCATGGGTGTCCGGGGGTCCTTAGTGGTCCTCATGGGTCCTCGCTGGCCTGCAGTACCATTCCTATTGCAATTTTTTTTTGGCATACATTGCAATAAATAAACCCCCTTCCCCCCAACACATACAGTACAGTAATGAGCAAAATAACTATTAAACATACAGAGAAAAAAAGATGGTGTAAAACAGCGCTACATATATGAATAAAAACACTTAAGTGGTGTAAAACACTGGCAGCCAGGTAAAAAACTGACAGTACTGTCAGTCAAATGGCATAGAGAAAAAGGGGTGAACCGGCGCCACAAATAATAAAGTGAAAACCAAACCAATAAGGTGTAAAGTCCAAATGGAGTCCTAATAGAGCTGGTAATCAAGGATTCTCACATCAACGAAGTATATGTGAAAAAAAGAGAAAGAAACAAATTATGGTGCAGTACATCAAAAACTGGGGCTTAGGAACAGACTAACAACACAAGACAAACAAGACATACAAACGAAAATACACTAGCACGGCCTAATAATAAAGCTGATTTATTACTGGGTGTGGAGGGTAAAATAAACACGCATCCAGAGGGGTAAAATTACAACCCTACTCACAAGATGCTGGATAAAAACAGGCAACGAACTGGAAACATGCTGCTGGGCTTCCAAGATGGCGACCGGAGCACTCTCGCTGGCGTCCTCACGTGACAGAGGTGGAAGGTGTGTCACTCGAATGACAGGACTTCCGGGCGGATGTGACGTCACGCCCACTGGAGTCCCACCAGAGACGTTCCTCCTTCACTATTCCTCCGCAGGTGCACCACGATATCACCACGAATCCGCTGTTGAACTGTTAAACTGCAAACTTCTCCACAGAAAACTGCAAACTTCTCCACAGACCAGGACAAAGCTCTAAAAACACTCGAAACTTCCCGACGCGTTTCGTACGCATGTGCGTACTTCTTCAAGGGATGTGACGAAACGCGTCGGGAAGTTTCGAGTGTTTTTAGAGCTTTGTCCCAGTTCGTTGCCTGTTTTAATCCAGCATCTTGTGAGTAGGGTTGTAATTTTACCCCTCCGGATGAGTGTTTATTTTACCCTCCACACCCAGTAATAAATCAGCTTTACTATTAGGCCGTGCTAGTGTATTTTCGTTTATATGTCTTGTTTGTCTTGTGTTGTTAGTCTGTTCCTAAGCCCCAGTTTTTGATGTACTGCACCATAATTTGTTTCTTTCTCTTTTTTTCACATATACTTCGTTTATGTGAGAATCCTTGATTACCAGCTCTATTAGGACTCCGTTTGGACTTTACACCTTATTGGTTTGGTTTTCACTTTATTATTTGTGGCGCCGGTTCACCCCTTTTTCTCTATTAAACATACAGACCACCTACAAGCTCATATTGAACCCCCAAAATAACCACAACATATATATAAGCATATAAGTTTCACAGAGGAGTGCTACTCAGCATGGCAAAACACAAAAAAAATCTACTCGCCACCTAGTACCAAACGTGTGCTGCTTGGGCCAATATTTACTCGCCCGGGGGTTAAATCCACTCGCTCGGGGCGAGCAAATGTATAGGTTTGTCGAACACTGGCAATATATATATTTAAAACCAGAGACATAACATAAAACACAGACAAAGCTCAATGCACATCCAGTAAAACTTATACACGGTACAGTGCCTAAATATACATGTATAAATAACTAATAAATAAAATTGTCTTTTAGTTTAACATTTTGGCCAAATTGTTGTAAGCCCCTGAGCCGACTGCACGGCAGACCACGTTTCAAGGGTCCCTAACACTAATATAGATTCTTAATAACCTGTGCATTGCCAGGAAGAATGATTTATAATAAATCTGTCAAAATTAGTTGCAAAGTTCTACGTCTGATTGGAGCTTTTATTAACCTGTACATTACCAGGAAAAGTACTCTGTAATAGATTTGTCACAATCACACTGTAAGCAAGCAAGTTCCTCTGAGAGTGGGAGATGCCATGGAGTGAGCTTTTAACCATTTAAATGTGGGAGGGAGTGAGCTTCAATTAGGTAGGAGGTTGCCACCCTCCAATTAGCTAAGACTAGCTGAACAAGAATTATAAAACATACAGAACACCTACAAGCTCATATTGAACCCCCAATATAACCACAATATATATATATAAGCATATAAGTTTCACAGAGGAGTGCTACTGAGCATGGCAATATATATATTTAAAACCAGAGACATAACATAAAACACAGACAAAGCTCAGTGCACATCCAGTAAAACTTATACATGGTACAGTGCCTAAATATACATGTATAGATAACTAATAAATAAAATGGTCTTTTAGTTTAACATTTTGGCCAAATTGTTGTAAGCCCCTGAGCCAACTGCACGGCAGACCATGTTTCAAGGGTCCCTAACACTAATATAGATTCTTAATAACCTGTGCATTGTCAGGAAGAATGATTTATAATAAATCTGTCAAAATTAGTTGCAAAGTTCTACGTCTGATTGGAGCTTTTATTAACCTGTACATTACCAGGAAAAGCACTCTGTCATAGAATTGTCACAATCACACTGTAAGCAAGCAAGTTCCCCTGAGAGTGGGAGATGCCATGGAGTGAGCTTTTAACCATTTAAATGTGGGAGGGAGTGAGCTTCAATTAGGTAGGAGGTTGCCACCCTCCAATCAGCTAAGACTAGCTGAACAAGATAACTATTATCCAGATATGAATAATAGCTTATTTGTCCATTACTAAATCAAACATTAGCCAGCCAACAGAAATAAAGAAAATAAACCTTTCTACTTACCCCTGCCATCATGAAGGTAATCCTCGTCAGCATACAGCAGGGACATGTCCTCCGTTGCCAGAATGATACAATAAATAATATAATCCGATGGCCCCTAACCCCTTAATTACTATAGCGGTTTAAGTGGTTAACCCACCCTCCCCCGCTAACCACCCTGGGGGCCTAACCACCCACCCCGGGCCCACTATACCCACCCTGTACAAAATTGATTGGCATTGTGGTACATCATACCCATATAATATGGGCATGATAAGCCATTATAGCACTCAATGGTCACCCTAAAAAATGCATGAATGCGCAGAATACACAATAATAAAACATATACTCAGGCACCTAAACACCACAATTCAATAAAGAAAACCATTAGCCAACCAATTAAATAAATACAAGCACAAGACAACCAATCAATGAAATAATTTAAAGCAATAACCAACAAATCAATTAATTAATTGAACCACTAGCCAACACATCAATTAAAACAAGTAGCCAACAAAATACACAATTAAATCAAAACACCAAACCACTAAACAATTGGAAAATTAAATAAAAACAAGACATCCAAATGCCATCCAAATTACAAACAATGTAAGCCAAACAATAAACAGAAAAATAAAATAAAAATCAATAGAAAAAAAGCATTTGTTAAAAAATGCATTGGCTATCACTGCATTGATCTGTACCCTAAACGGGCACAGATTAATACATTATCAGTCAATGGGCAATAAAAAAACATGAAAATACAAAAAGACAATAAAAAAACCTGTAAAAAATACAATTGCATACATTCAATATTTTTCTTACCTTTAGAAGTGTTGCCACTCCGAATCCAGGCGAATCTGCAAGCTCTCGTACCACAACATCATCAAAGTCAATCCAACACCATCCACCTTGAAGATCCAGAACAGGTAACACAATTCTTCTTTCTTTTATCTTCAATCACTGTCTTCTTTCTTCATCTGTCATTATTTCTTTCTTTTCTATAATATTCTATCTACATCTGTCAATCCAAAAACCACATGTTAGATCCCAACCAATGTTGTCTCATCGGCTTCTTGAGGTAAAGTGATCCGTCAAGGCCTTATATATGGCCTGTGACATCACATTTTAAGGTCAGATGGCACAGCTCCAATCTGTTTGGACACTGTATCATGTGCCCGCCTCTTTTTTTTTTTTGGTGAAGGATGTAATGTCATCTCCAAGTGAGGTATGTCACATCCTTCAAACCACATGGCTATATCACATGGTATTACAGCCAATGGGATTGAAGACAATCCCATTGGTTGCTGTACCATGTGATAGGTTACATTAGTTCAAAAGGATGTGACATCACTTTAAAGGATGACGTCACATCCTTTTGAACTAATGTAACCTATCACATGGTTGCAACGGGTGCTCACCACAAACTTACATTTGTCTGTGATAATACTTATGACTTACTTTTAACATGTTAAACATATGAAAACCCTTGTAAAATGCATGCTGAACTCACACACTGCCCCCTACCAAACTCCTCTCCAATGTATGCTTAGCATGTGACTCATGATGGACATGGCATCAGCCAATGACAATGGACTTGAGAGAGGTGGGACTAAGAGGGAGAGGAGTCTTTAAAAGGCCCAGCAGAGCATGCGGGGGCAGAGCTGCTGCATCCTTAATCTTTAATTCTATCTCCACCTCTCCTATTGATAGGAACCACCTGTATTCCTTTAATGTATATTTTAAAAGGGATGGATCTTTTTTATGTGCTAACAAAAAATGTCGTGATATTGCAGGGCAGCAAATACGATCTGCTGACTGTGGTAGGGGCCATTTAATGGTGTACCTGCAAAATAAATATCAGGCCTACCTCAGCAAAAGTATGGGTATGTTTCTCATACCCCAATCTAATGTTCCTAAGGTGTTCCATAATTCGAACCCTCAGGAGACATTTAGTTCTCCCAACATACTGTAGACTAGATGCGCACTCGAGGACATACTGTACACCACAAACAACGTTTTGCAAGAGATGAAATCATCAACTGTAAAAGTTTACCAGTAGAGCGAGATGTAACCGAAGCTCTATCGGTATGCGGGAAACTCCTGCATGTCGTACAATACCCACTGCTAAAATTGCCATGGTGAGCCAGGTATCTCCTCAAGTTATTGTCTGGTCCACACCTATGTCACTGGGTGCAAAAGTATTTTTGAGCCTTCTGGCCTTTCTAAAAAGAAAACAAGGTCGCTAGTCTAAATATGGGCCCAAAAATGGGATCATTAGTCAAAATAGACCAATGTTTATTAATTATCCCTTGAATTTTGGAACTTGCTGTATTAAAATTAGTCACAAAAGGCACACAGACTGTATTAGTACCATCTGAATTAGAAACTGAATAATTATTAGTTTTAAGTTTATTTTTATTTACTAAAAGATTCCCTGTCCATTTTATTAACTCTCACAAGAGTTTTGTCTAGAATCTCGGTATTATAACCTTTTACCAGAAATGTATGGTACAACTCGCAGGATTGTATCTCAAACATTTCTTTTAGAACTGCAATTTCGCTTAAGGGGCATGAATTGGCCTACGGGAATATTGTCTATCCAAGTTTTCTTGTGGTTGCTTGAAGCCAACAGTAAATTGTTAGTACAGTATCTACCTTTTAAAATAAAGGCTTTAGTTTGTACTACTTCTCCTGGTATAGCTTCTAAATGTAAATCCAGGAAATCAATAGAAGATGTACTACTAGTTGAAGTGAATTTTAAATTCATACTGTTGCTATTCAAGTAAGCAAGAAACTTGTCCTGAGTGTTACTATCACCCTCCCACACAATTATGACATCATCAATATAGTGCCGCCAGATTTTACTCTGACTCGCAAGGGGGTTAGTTGTGGACAAGATATATTCGTCTTCCCACATACCCATGTACAGGTTAGCATAGCTAGGGGCAAAGCGAGTCCCAATAGCTGTGCCACAAACCTGCAAATAATATTGAGAGATGAAAAGAAAATAATTGTGTGAGAGTATGAAGCGTATTGCACCAAGAATAAATTGGTGATTTAATGTGTGCAATGATGAGTCTTTCAAGAGACTGACTCAATCCCCAAATCATGTGGAATATGGGTGTATAATGATTGCACATCGCACATTAACCACCTATAATTATCTGCCCATCTGAAATGATCAAATAAATTAAGGACAGCAGTAGAATCTTTTAAATAGGAGGGAAAGTGCCAACTAACACAGCAAGGTCCAGAAACCCCCCCAAATTAACATAATATATATATATGTATATAAATATGTGTCAAAAGGAGTGCTACTGGGCTTGGCTAATTGTATAAAACAAGAAACAAAGAAGTCCAGAGCAACACCCAATGTGACAAAAATACACAGTAAAATCTCTTTAAAAAGGGTCATTTAGTTAACCCTTTGGCCAAAGCGTATAAGCCTGTGAGCCACTTCAAGGCATGACCAGTTTGCAGGTCCTAACACTAACTGATTACAATCGTTATTTACCTCTATAATTAGAGGAAGGATGCTCCTGGCATTGAACTTGTCACAACCAGCTGCATGGAAACATGTGTCCATCTCAGGCTCTAGCTCCAACCCCCTGGATATCACCTATGGCGTCCCGCAAGGCTCTGTTCTGGGCCCCCTACTCTTCTCAGTGTTCATCAATGATCTTCCCACAGCTTGTAAGGAAGCCTCAATACACATTTATGCAGATGACACAATCCTATATGCACACAGCCATAGCCTCTCCGACCTTCAACACATACTTCAGTCTGAGTTTTTGACACTCGAAAACTGGATTTCCCAAAACAAACTGTTTTTAAACACTTGCAAGACTGTAACAATGGTATTTGGGACCAAGACTACATTTTGAAAGCTTCCAGTGATTGAGCTCCAGATCAGAACCAACGCTAACACCACTCTAACTCCTGTTACTAGTTTTAAATACCTGGGCATATGGTTTGACTCCCACTTAACATTCGGAATACACATTGATACCCTGACATCCAAAACCTATGCCAAATGAGGTGCACTTTACAGGAATAAATCCTCCCTAAGCCTGCTGATCAGAAAGCGTATTGCACAGCAGATGCTATTGCCAATTATAGACTATGGAGATATATTATATGGCTTAGCACCCCAAACCCACCTTAGCAAACTTGACACCCTCTACAATTCAATTTGTCGTTTCGTTCTCCAATGCAACTACAACACACATCACTGCGAAATGCTCAAAGAACTAGATTGGTCATCACTAGCGTCTAGGCGCAAAGTTCACCTTTCCTGTCTTGCCTTCAAATACTTTCTGGGCAAGCTACCCATCTATCTGAACAAGCTCCTCACCCCTACCACATGCAGCACTTATCATCTGAGATCAGACTCCAAAAGACTGTCCATGGTCCCAAGGCTCAACAAAGTATCCGGCCGCTCCTCCTTCTCTTACCGTGCACCACAAAACTGGAACAATCTACCGGAGACTGTCCCATCCACCACCAGTTTAAGTTCTTTCAAAACTAAAGCGGTCTCACATTTAAATCTGGTCTGTAACTGTTACATACCCCGTACGCCTATACTATATATTATCTCTAACTGTGCATGCAATGTATTGTTTATAATGTATACCCTGTTCATTTATGTACCTGTATTTGTAACCATGTATTATTTGTCATATTAACTATGCCCAGGACATACTTGAAAACGAGAGGTAACTCTCAATGTATTACTTCCTGGTAAAATATTTTATAAATAAATAAATGAAAAGAAAACCTGCTTACTTTGAAAGTGGGGAGGGGTGAGCATTAAACCCTGGGTGCAGGAACCGCTAACCTCCAAAACAGCTGAGACCAGCAGGACAAAGTTAACAAACACACAGATACCCAGCAAGCTCTCAGAAACCCCCCAAAATATATATATATATATATGTATATAAGTTTCAAAAGGAGTGCTAATGGGCTCGCACCTCCCCACTTTCTAGAGATCTGGGTGACATTGAATTGTTTGTGAAGTGTCTTAGGCTAAGGCCCCGCTCCCTCAGTCAGCGCGCCCGCACTGCAGACAGGCGGGGCGCTGACAGACACAGCGCACTGCAGACAGGCAGGGCGCTGACAGACACAGCGATAAGCGGTCTGTAGGGAGCCTGAGCGGGAGGGGGGCGAGATTGGAGCGGGAGTGGAGGGAGGGGGGCGGGATCTGATCGTGGTGCCGTCCACCCCCCCACACACATACATATACATATACACATACACACACACATACATACATACACACATACATACACACTCACACACTTTAACCCGCAGCTCCTTCCCTGCTCCCCGCCCAAGGCACCTCCCATCTAGCTCCTTCCCTCCCCTCCTCCCCATTGGCTGACTCGCGTACCACGTGACGCGTTAGCGCCGAAAATCACTAGGATCTTGCAGCATCGGCCGACTGACGCGTCACAGTACGTTGTCAGCCCTGCCGGAAGGAGGCAGCGGGGGCAGGGACCATTCGGGCAAGAGTCTAGTGGTCTGCAGCCACGCGGCCGCGCGCCCCGCCAGCCGCAGCGGGTTCGCAGCCTTAGGCAGGAAGTAGGCCCATTATCCAGCAGTCCATTGACGAGTACAAACTTTGGACATGATAACGGTGGCACAGCAATTCTTGGTATGCAGAACACATCACAGAACGATTTGGAAATCCAGAGCTGTGGAAAAACAGGAGGTTCCAGAACAGGGATAAGTTGATAAGATCAGGAAACAGCCGCTCCTCATGCAAAACTGAGACTCACCAGTAAAAATAACTAAAAAAAATATTTTATTAAACTACATAAAAGTCTTTTTTCAACCTCATCTACTGTGTAACTATGTAACTATGTAAAACGGATACTGGATCCACAGACAAAAAACAACCTCCTCCCTGTTGCTATGGCAACGTGACGTCATGACGCCGGAGTCGATGCCGGAGCGGGGGTGAGAGGGGGCGCAGAGGTGAGGGGACCGCCGACAGGGGGGCGCAGTGAAAAAAAGTTTGTGCCCCCCTGCTCTACGTCACTCAGTTGTTCAGAAAAGACGGAATTATAATGTTCAGCCCTCTTTTCTCTACAGCTGGATAAACGCCACACCATATTGACTGCAAAAAGATAATAATGCTGACTGGAAGGAGTGCAGGTCAGCTCTACAAGTGGAGCCCAGCGGAGCATCCATTGGATATCAGCAGGAGGCACGCGCACCGTCAGAGGGGATCTTCAATGGAAGCCAAGTAAAGGGTACCAAAGCATTTGCTAATTACAGGCCTGCTACTTAAATACCCCAACTAAGAGCTTAGGGCCGGGTGGCATCAGAGAGAGAGATACGGACAAACACTTTGGTAGCCTCTTGCGAGGATTGTTTCTGTTCTTTTGGATTTTTTGTTAATTGAATGATCCTCCAGTTGAGGATCATATGGTCTACCTGAGTATATAAAGACAATTACCTTAGAAATACCTTTATGCCATAAACATTACTGTAGTCGGCCTCCCTTTGTCTGACTTATCGCCAAGAGTGGAGTAACATATCCAGAAGGAGGACTCAGGCCCCCACCTCAGCATTAGGTGTTAAGACAAATAACTGCAAGGCCCATGTGAGTCTCCACCATTGTAATTATTACATCAGATGATGCAATTGCTCACGTGCATCATTCTGAACTGTTGCTTCATTACAGATCAGAAGAACTCACGTGTAACACCACAGCATGATGCTCAGGAAATGATAGAACAAAGTCACCTGAAATCACAATACATTCATCTTTGTGTACTGTCTCACATTGGAATCTAATCAAGGTGGAGTCGACCTTCGTTTGCCCATTCTAGATAACAATAGCAGGATGTGACCAATTCTTATTACAATGCAGTTATTCATAATCCTATGTTGTTATATATTTACAACTCTATTAACTACATATGATCAATAAGGTAAAAACAGCAGTTTGTGGGATCTTGTTGATTAATGTTATTAATAATTAATAGAAACCATTAAAACAGCAAAGCAGTAACCAGGTTGCTGTTGGAGACACTATAAATGGCTGGAAGGGGCACTGAAGGGAGGCTGTTTTTTCAATACTTGTCAGACTTTGAAGTAGTTCAGCAATAAAGCACTGTGTAGTTGGTATTTAACTCACCATCTATGTACCTGGAAATATAGTGGTAGCAAACATATTTAACACCTTCCCTGCCAGATAGGTGAGCAATGCAGGAAAGGGAGTATTCAAGTGAATGCAATGGGATTTCTAGCATCTGAAGGTGTCTTATTGCATGGCAACACTCAAATAATAAAGCTGATAAGGGAAGATTCATCAAGCACTGGTACGGGTTAGTGCTCTCGATTCGGCTTTAACTACCATTGACAAGAATCGACTTTAACACCAGATCTGGTGCGCTAATCTGCATCAGCTCTTGATAAATCTGATCCACAGTCAGTTAAATGAGATCTAATCTGTAAGATGTTTCTTACAACCAATGGTGTGCACCTAATATGATATCTCATCATATATATAGAAAACATTTCAGTGATATTAATTAAAACAGTGTACATTAAACCCCAGTTTGCTGCAAGCCCTGAAAAAAACTGTTGTATTAAAAAACTGACAGATCCCTGATATTATTGGGACATTGCATTAGATTAATTATGAAGTTATCTAAATTGTGTTTCTACTTCTGGGTTGGCCGGACATGTCAGTGACCACTTCATTTATTGCCGCTGGATTGGCTACACTGGGGAAATGCTTGAAATTCATAAGGAGAATAAAGAAGGATGACTTCACAGATCTCGTAGTCCAGGGGCTCTCAACTCCGGTCCTCAAAACCCTCAACAGGTAAGGTTTTCAGGAAATCCCTGCTTCAGCACAGGTAGCTCAACTGCAGGGATATCCTTAAAACCTAGTCAATAAATGTTCAGCTCACTACTGTTAAAATGTCGTACAACAAGGCATTTACATGGGACTGTTGCATTGATGTGTAAACACTTGCTCAGTCACTCTATGGATTGTCATTTATCATAAAGCATACAACAATAAAACGGCAACCTATATATTTAACCCTTTCGCTGCCTGAGGGGCCAACAACATATTGTGATGAAACGGTGTTGCTGGACCATGCCAGAGAAAGGGTTAGTTTTCGCTCATGTCTCTGATAATCCTGCTAGGACAGTTGGTAAATTATGGTATATTTGACAAATTTTGACATACAGTATCAGGAATGTAAAATCAAACAGAGAAACACAATAGAAATATAACGATATCAACAGGCAATACTATCAGTTTCTGCTGTGATTAGTTTTGTTAGCTTAGGCCAATTCACACTGTCAACAGGATGCAGAGTATTTATGCCAACAACATTTCATTGGCAGTGTTAGTGTGTCATCTGCTGTGAAACCTTTGGTAATGAGGCCATCCTGTTCTTTGTAGAGTGAAGAATACCAACTACAACGCTTTAAATGAACAAGAAACTCTCTGTTCTCATATTTATGGGAGAGCCATTGACCTGAAGACACGGGAAAGTGTCTTTAAACTGTGATACTTCCAAGTGGACACTATCGCACCCATGCTCCCATTGACGTCAATGGGAATTTCCATGCAATAGCGTCCCAAGTCCAGTGCATCCATTATAAAGAAATGTCTATCGTCTATGTATCTTTTCTAGTGATATACAGGGTGTCCATTATAAGCCTTAATAAATGAAGGGGTGAATAATGTATGGATACATTATTATATATATACACACACATATATATATATATATATATATATATATACACACACACACACACACACACACACACACACACACACACACACACACACACACACACACACACACACACACACACACACACACACACACACACACACACACACGTTGTTCAAATATCTTTGTTTATTTAGAATTTATTGGTATATTTATTTGTCATCAACAAGTATTTTCCTTCCCTCATGTCCACATTGTGCAGTTTTAATTCCCCACCTGGATGCTGGCAGTGGTTGAAATCCCCTTTTTATGATCTGTGGAAGGCAAAAAATACAGTTGATTATGGTCATGCAACCTTCTTGTTTCATAGCTTGTTTCATAGCTTAGCAATAAAGCATTTTGTTATGTTATAAAAACATCTTGCTTTTTACAGTTTATGCTACTTTGTGGGTAGTAGAATACCAGTCACAATGTCCTAATGGTCTAATTTACTTTAACTTAGCATATAACATCTATAAAGGAGAAAGAACCCCACTGAGATAGCACATTCTCACCAATCTTGGGTGGTGTATGTAGAGTTTAAAATATATTATTATGATACAACTGATAAAATAATGGGCTTTGTGACAGAGTCCAAAGATGTTATGCAACTTTCTGCCCTGTTTTAGGTCAGAAAGTGCAGGAATTGTGCAAAATGTTCCATTCCACAGCTTCACATTAACTCAGGCTGGTGGATGGAAAATCCAGACCACAGATTACAATGTGTCTAGTTCTCCCTCACCTGCTCTCCTAATCACTAGCACAGGTATTTAGAGCAGAGAGGTTTGCATTTCAGTCTCTCTTCTTAGAGCCTGGAGACTGGGGGTTTCGCTGCTCCCCTGCATCCAGTTCGGGGTGGACGGCCCCTTCAAGTAACACAGTACCAGAGGATTTGCCTGGACACTTGGGACCGAGTTCCCCACCACGAACATATAAGACAAACAAATGTTTATTGCTGTATCTAAAAGACTATGCTGTATCTAGTGACCCTAAATGAGAGGGCATTGTTTTAAAGCTGGGGAACCGGGTTAGTTGGCCCAGCAGCACTTAGAAAGGCTGATTATGCTGTGTAGTTAGATCCCTGAATGGGATAGGATTTCTTTATATGATTTGTTTTTTTATTTCTTAAAAGTGACAGTGTGTGAAATGTTATAACTGTGATATGAGTAAACCGCTGAAGGTTCATGTCTGAGTGCCTCCTGCCTACACCTGTTAAAGCTGCAGTCCCTTACTGGGATGAAAATAAAGCAGGCAGAAGCCTGAGTTAAGCAACGTAATACTTTGCATGTTCCTGTTTTTTGTATAATTAACCCTAGAAGACTGTGTCGGGAAGAACCCAGACAGACGTCAGCGCTACAAAAGAGGGGCGTTTGTCACATATGGTGGAGAATGCGGGTCGACACTAAAAGGTCTGTGGGTTTGCAAATAAATGCGGGGGTTTAAAATGGCCGCCCAGCCGAAGTAAAAGTACAGATGCTGTGAGTGAAGTCTGTTCCCCTGTGTACACTGGCGACACACTTTATTCGAGCTCGGCTAGTCCCACGAATTCGGGTATACTCGGGTGTATTGAGGTTTGTGACTGTTTTCTGCCCGAGTGCATTGCGTTATTTTCCAGGCAGGGATTGAAGCATTTTATTCCCGCTGGCTGCAATACTGCACAGTATATATATACTGCATTACAATTCATGAATTTATGCCATCTGGTAGACACGCGAAGCATTGCAGCCTATTAAATCCTAATCATTATCATTTAACAGATCAGCCGCCCGTCAGCCAGGCATGAACCATGGCTGGGAAGGCAAACGCAACGGGGCTTGTCTGAGGTGAGGAGCGGCGCATTCCAGGTATCTGCCAGGTACATACTGGGTATTTGCTCGAATAAAGTGTGTCGCAGCAGTATAACCAGTTGTGCTTCCAGCATACACAGAGAATGTGCGAAGTGTGGATGCAATAGCACCCTGAACCCAAACATAAAACCAAAATGTTTTGCTGAAGAAAGTGAAAATTGCAGCTAGGAAGTTGTCCCTGCCGGGTTTCTAAAATGGCCGACGTGAAATGTTTGTTTTGTAATGTACATAACCATGAAAAACAGTGTCCCTTCAGGCCATACGATGATGATGATGATGACGACGAAAACTCGTATGTGGCCCCTGGAAGAGAGCCGTACCCACAGATGAATTTAGTATGCTGGGCCTGTCATGAAGTAGGTCACATGGAAGATGTGTGCCCCCAAATTTTCAAAGACAAACAGCTGCAAAAGCAAGCAACGCCCTGTGAGTGCAAGCAAGATGTGGAAGCTACCAGTGAGTGTGTGCCCAGACCACTGATATCTCTGGAGCTAATAAAGCAATGAGAAAGAAGAAGAAAAAGAAAACTGTTCCTCAAGTCACAGGGGAAGTGACCGAGCCACTTGAACCTGCGCTGTCAGGACATGCGTCAGAAAGGCGCCGAGATGTGCTGCAAACCGGTGTGACCGGCAGAATTGCCACGGGAACAGTGGCAAAGGAAAAGGAGGAGCAAAGGGAAGATGAATCCTTGATTCAGGATAAAGAGGCTTTGGTTTCTGCACTCCAAGATGCCCACCATGATTATGAAGTCCTGTGGCAGGGATTGGTGAAGGAGCGAGAATGTTGGAAGAAGGAGCAAGAATCTAACAAGAAGGAGCGAAAAACTAATAACAAGGAGCGAGAAGTGAACGCCGAGTTACAGAGGTGTATACTCCCAGCTTTACAAGAGTACGAGGCTTTGAAGAAAACAGAGTGTCTCTTACGGAGTGAGTTGGAAGAGGTGACGACTAGTCTGGAAAAGGCCAACACCGTAATTGCCACCATGGATGAAAAACAGATTAAGTCTGACAAATCGATTGCTATCCTAAAACAGAAATACGGGAAGGCTCTACAAGAGGTTCACGCGCTCAGCACAGAGGTGCAACACTTATGCCTGGAGGGCCACGGGCTGAACACAGAGCTGGGAATATTGAAGGAAACCTGTGAGAATGCCCTGAGTAATTTAGAGACTGTAAAGAGAGAGAATGTAATTCTGACACAGAAAAATTCAGACTTGACTGACCAGATCAGTGAAGGTGAAAAGAAGCTTCACCAAGCAGGAAAAGTGGAGAAGCAATTGATCCAGGAAAAGTTAGAAAAGCAGGAAGAGCTGCAGAAGCAGATGGCTGAGCGCGAGATACAGTGCGCCGAAAGGGAGGAGGTGTCCGTCCGTCAGGTGGTCTGCCTGACATTGCGCTATGAAAGCGAGATGGCCGATATCCACAAGCAGCTGGACCACACAGCAAATGAGGGGGCCCGGCTGCAGCTGGAGCTGGACAAGACCCAGGAGGAGCACCTGCAGCTGCAGGTCAAGAATAGAGAAAAGGAAACAGAGTTAAACCTTGCGCTGAAACAGATGACAGACATGGAATCGCGACTCAACTCCAAAGAAGTTGAATTAGAAGCCGCTAGAGTGGTTCAGTCGGGATATCAATCCTACATCCTAACCAAGCAAGCTGTACGTTCCTGTACGCATATCTTCAATGCTGTTGCAATATTACGATTTGCTATAAAGATGAAGTTGGAGAAAGAGATTCCAAGGCTAAAAGAGACACGGTCACAAAAGGAGACCAGGGAAAGTAAACTCAATGCCCTCACTGAGGACAAAGAGGAAGGAGAAAGAATTGACTTTGATTGTGCTGCTGTTATTCCAGAAACAGATAGGCACCCTCCTGAGAATACTGAGAATATTCTTCCTGATCTGGGATTCAAAAATCCAGATCCTCAATTTCATTTACATTGTCTAGATGATTATCAAACTAGTGAACACACCCAGGCCACCACAGAAGATGTTTTAGCCAAGTGGGTGGCAGTTCCTGAAAACACAAACTTGATGAAAAATCCTGATGACATTGTTAATATGGACTACGTTTATACAGAGGCAATTAGGTCTCCAAAACCCAAAGGTCTGGTAATGGCCCCAAAAGGGAAATCAAAGATTTCCGATGAGAGGAGACATCTCAGTAAGAAGAGCCTAGAAGGTTCAAAGATTGAAAAGAAAAAGCGACTAAGGTCAACGCTGCGCCTGAATAGTTCCAGATCTCGCCACTCTGGACCACAGTGTGGAGCCAAGGAGAATCCGGTCCGAGTGTCTTGTCAGTGGCTGAAGAAACAGTCCAGTCATTTGCAGGCTGAAGCGGGTGTTGAAATAAAGTCAGAGGATGTAATGGAATGGAAGTCAAGAAAAAAAAATGTTTGAGGAACTCACCGATTTTTTTTATGTTACACGTTTGGACTATGTCACGGACACTTAACTTTGCAAATAAGCTAGTGTAGTTATGCTACGTATATTAGGCCTCTAGAATAAGCATTTTGTAACTATTGCAATGTTATAGAGGTTCTCTGTGTTTAAAATGTAGCTAAACTACAAATTACTATACAGGGTTGATGCCCTTTTGGTTGGTAAATATATAATGAGGCTCATATTCTAGAGTAGAAAAGAAAAACCCAGGGAGGTAATAGAAACTGTCTGATTTTGTGAGTATATGTATCATATCCTGGGTTATAAGAATTTGTGCTAGACATTTATTTTTCAAAATAGTTCCCTAATAGAGAGCAACAAAATAGGTTTGCCAAGTATAGTCTCTTATGACGAAACCTATTGTCCATAATTGCCGTGGAAAAAAGTTCATATTTGTGACATGTGAATGCTTAATATTGTACTGGGGAGTTAGCTCAAGTATTTCAGGTAGGACGCTCATCCCAGTGAGGTCCATGGCCGCTCACCCCAGTAGGGGTGAGCTGGGGAGGGGGATATGTGACATAGTCCAAAGATGTTATGCAGCTTTCTGCCCCGTTTTAGGTCAGAAAGTGCAGGAATTGTGCAAAATGATCCATTCCACAGCTTCACATTAACTCAGGCTGGTGGATGGAAAATCCAGACCACAGATTACAATGTGTCTAGTTCTCCCTCACCTGCTCTCCTAATCACTAGCACAGGTATTTAGAGCAGAGAGGTTTGCATTTCAGTCTCTCTTCTTAGAGCCTGGAGACTGGGGGTTTCGCTGCTCCCCTGCATCCAGTTCGGGGTGGACGGCCCCTTCAAGTAACACAGTACCAGAGGATTTGCCTGGACACTTGGGACCGAGTTCCCCACCACGAACAGATAAGACAAACAAATGTTTATTGCTGTATCTAAAAGACTATGCTGTATCTAGTGACCCTAAATGAGAGGGCATTGTTTTAAAGCTGGGGAACCAGGTTAGTTGGCCCAGCAGCACTTAGAGAGGCTGATTCTGCTGTGTAGTTAGATCCCTGAATGGGATAGGATTTCTTTATATGATTTGTTTTTTTATTTCTTAAAAGTGACAGTGTGTGAAATGTTATAACTGTGATATGAGTAAACCGCTGAAGGTTCATGTCTGAGTGCCTCCTGTCTACACCTGTTAAAGCTGCAGTCCCATACTGGGATGAAAATAAAGCAGACAGAAGCCTGAGTTAAGCAACGTAATACTTTGCATGTTGCTGTTTTTTGTATAATTAACCCTAGAAGACTGTGTCGGGAAGAACCCAGACAGACGTCAGCGCTACAAAAGAGGGGCGTTTGTTACAGCTTTAAAAAAAAACCAATGCAATGGTGCATTGAAAAACCACTAGGAGTATAATAACCCCAGGTAAGGAATAGTTCCTGAGTACAGTGTTATATAATAAAGCACTGTGCCTTGGTGTATGGCTCAATATAACCAACTACCAAGGAATTGTAAGGTACAAGTGGGGGGGGGGGGGGGGTAGTGACTTATCAGCCAAGGACAAAATGCTGAAGCTGGTCTTGGTATACCATTGGTAAACACTGACGCAAATGTTCTAAAAAGCCAAGATCCGATTTTAGTGAGTCTGGATGGGGAGGGCTTGTACACAAGCATTTACTATCAGAAAGGCCTTGAAGCAGTATTCTATTTTTTACAATCCAGGGGACAGCACTACACTGCCCATAATAAATTTGTGCTCGATTTGCTGACCTTTGTCCTGACTCAGAATTACTTTCTGTTCGGTAATAAAGTATACCACCATAAACAGGGCACGGCCATGGGTACAAAATGCACACAGTCATACGCCAAACTATATTTGGGTTGGTGGGAATCGAGGATGGTATTCATAGAAGAACTTGAATACCTCACTTCCCATATTATTATATGGGTACGGTTCATAGACGACGTGCTTATCCTCTGTTTGGGCACTGCAGCACTACTCAACGAATTTGTTAGGATCCTTACTAGAAACCAACTTAACCTACATCTGACACTAGAGCATGATGCCAACAAAATATGTTTCCTGAACCTAATAATATCCAGGGGCCCAGATAACAATTGAGACAACTGTATACCGTAAGCCCACTGCTACCAATAACCTCCTGGAGGCCTCTAGCCATCAACCCTGTTCTTTGATTCAGGGGATCCTGGTTTGCCAATTTTTTAGAATTAAGAGAAACTGCCGAAACAACGATGAGTTCGAAGCTCAGGCACCCATCATGACACGACGTTTCAAGGCAAGAGGATACAGCTCAAAGACTTTGAAAAACGCCTATAAACGAGCAAAGTACTCACCACGCAGTGACTTACTGATTGATAAAACCCCCAACACTGTTGACAAGAGTCAGGTTCATTGGTACTTACAACAAACAGTGGCACCTGGCTAGAGGCATTCTTGCCAAACACTAGCACATTTAAGATCAGATGTGGATATCAAAGACGTCATTGACAAACATCCCTCTATGGTGAGTAGAAGGGCACGGAATTTGAAGGACATTCTAGTAAAGAGCCACTTCACTGAGACACCAGTTAGAACTTGGCTACCACCCAAACCTGTGGACACCTACAGTTGTCAGCACTGTAAAGCCTGCAAGCACCTCAAGACCACTAAAACCTTCCAAAACTGTGACAAGTCTCGCACTTACCAAATAAGGAAATATATCAACTGTCAACTGTCATACACACCGGTTGCTAGACATATCAATCTGTGTCACAATGGTGACTCGAATGCAATAGTATTTATTGGCATTGACCAATTCTCAATCGGTTCCAGGTGAGGTGATGTGGACTCCATTCTCCTTCAAAAAGAGGCACACTGGATATACACGCTCAAAGCACTGTCCCCAAGGGGGCTAAATAAGGGTTTTGTGTTTAGCCCTTTCATCTGACCGCCTTGTACCTACCTTCCTATTTGGCTGTATACACTGGCGACCAACTTTATTCTTACTTGGCTAGATCCGCGAATTTCAGAAGATCCCAGTGATGTGCGGTTTTGTGTAGTTTTCTCCCGGGGTGTATAGCGTTATTTTCGCGGCTGTGATTTAAGCATTTTATTCCCGCTGTCTGCAATACTGCAATGCCGTGTAAAAACGCATGGGGCGTTTGCGAGCTGTTGTCTCTGAAGTCTAATACCTTTGCGGTTCAACCTACAGTACACAGTCTGTGCGTGCGCGCGCAGTAATAGTAAAATTGCATATTTAATTTATTTTAAAGTACAGTACTGTACATGCTCGGACCCTGTTGGGGTGAAGTGAGGGGGTTCCTAACATCTGGGGGAAAATTAATTTTAATTCTATGGTGAGTACTGTCTTGTTGCCGTATTATTTTGGTGGGGCTGGCTGGGTACTTCTTTAGGGGGCTGACCATTACTGTACATTAAAACTTTTCTTTTTTTTTTCCTCAGAAAAGAAAACGGCTAATGGGGGGATTTCGATGGATAATATTGTACTGTATGCTGATGTTTTCCGGCCGTACAGTATACTGTGTAATAAACCCTGAATAAATAAAACTATGCATTTATTCTACATATTCAGTATCGTTTCATTATGTGTCTTCCACAGTACAGTGGTATACAGTGCCTAACATCTATGGACAAAAAGAATTTTATTCCTAGGTGCCCTAGAACAGTAGTTCCCACGCCAATTGCGCGAATATAATGTAAAATAACCCGTTCTGGGGGTCTGAGCGGGTTGAAATTTACCTGGTCCTCATGCGGGAGGACCCTTGCCACAGTGGCAAAATATCAGCCTTCCAAGACCCCCGAAACTGGAGATACAAAAAGACAGTTTAAAAGCACATTACCAAAGTGGCTTTTTTTCTGCCATGCAAGTCAATGGCAGAAACCTGAACTTTAACATCACCCTGACTCCGTTCTGTTGCCACAAGAGGGTCACAATTTGCCATGCAATCCTGCCGCAACTAGGACTAAATGGTCACCAAATATGAGCCCTCTAGGTCGAACAGAACCGGAGTTGTGGGTTCCAGGTTTCTGCTCATTCTGACTTAGCCGGTTCAAAGCTTTCTCCGCCATTTGTGCTCAATGGTAGGACCATCCTCACCGGCGTGACCCTTTCTCGCCGCCATTACTGCTGAGACCCTGTTGGGGTCAAGTGAGGAGGTTCCTAACATCTTGGGACAAAATGAATTTTATTTCTAGGTGCCCTAGAACAGAAGTTCCCACGCCAATTGACCTAGTTCCCACGCCAATTGCCGTAGTTCCTACGCCAATTGCGCGACCAGCCAGTTAAAAAACAGTGCAGCAAGCCTCTACAGTACATTTGTTACACTGGCAAAGGAGCAAATGGAAACAATGTGAGGCAATTCAACATGGTCTTTTATTGGTGGAGTCAGTACAAAAACATTTATTTACAATATTGAAACATTTAAAGTGCACAGCAAATCTAACCATCAACACACAATAATACATTCTGCAGCCTTTATTAAATTCTTCTGCCACAAAACATTTTTGGTGCATGGGGCAAAGGGAGTTAAAGTGACATTTTAAGTAACATCTCCTTTGTTTAAGTACAGCAGGTACTGTAGGGCAAAACATGTAGAGTACAATACAGTTCAGCACAACAGTATGGTCTCACTGACAGTACTCCACATTGTCCATCCATGGCCGATTCCTTGCATGGCGCAAAATGCCATTAATGCAGTCTCTAACGCCTTTCATTACAGGATCTGTAACTGTATAAAAGCGCCGCAATTCTTCCACAATGTTTTTCCTTAAATTGGCAGGAAGGGCCATTTTTACGCGATTCCCATCGTAGTTCACTTTGAACACCCACTCGCAGTACAACGTCTAGGGAACATGGTGCTTAAAAATGATCAAGGCATACTTGTGGGGTACACCAGCACTCATCACCCTATACTTCTCCCTAAGCGCCGCTGTCAGATCGCGCAGGGTGATGTCGGGCACTGTTTCGATGCGAGCGGGTGTAGGTCTTTTGGGAGCGGGTGTGCTTGTGGTGATGGGCGATGGTAGGATGTCTGGGAGGAAGCTCCGGTCGTGGTCGTCGTGTTGTCTCCTGGCGTGGTCTTGACGGGGTTGTCATGTCCTCCTCAACGGCATACATGTACACTACATCTTCTGGTGGAGGGGGGGGGGGGCGCTTGGTGATGGAAGGGGGTCGAAGGTCCCATTCATCACATCCATGTCACCCTCCTGCTCCGGCGTCGGGGGAAACAGGGGCATTAGCACCGAGCAAATAATGTATGCCCGCAATGTCAGCCTCTATCTTCTCCATCCGTTGATCCATCCGTTGCTCCATTTGTAGCATCCGTTGCTCCACATTTAACATTGTCTCCAGAAGCAGATCTATCTTTGCCAGCACAATAGAATTCCCGGGGAGATCCACACTTATCCCATTCAGCATCCGGTCCAACGAGCTGCTTCTTGTGCATGGCGTCTGGACATCTGGGGGGATGGGTGCAACGGAGGATGAGATGGGGGTTCCATGGAGAGAAGCGACATCGATGGAGAGTGGAGGAGGTGACCTGTGGATACCCGGTAGAGGAGAAGTGGTAGCGTCGAAGTGGGATGGAGAAGGTGACCTTTGGATTTCCGGGCGAGAAGCAGAGTCGTCTAAGAGCAAAGGAGAAAGTGACCCGTGGATTTCAGAGGCGGCAGCGTCGTCAGATGAAACCGGAGAAGATGGGGGTGGAGAAGACGGGATGAAGATTTCCGGGACAGCTACAGCAGAGTCGTCGAAGCATATGGGAAGTGGTCTGCGGGTCCGATGGGTTGGCTGCCATTCGTTTTGCGTAGAGAGCGTATTACCGTATATCTTCTTCACATAATGAGGCTTACGTCTAAGAAAACCCTTAACCTTTGGGGTCAGCAGAAGGTTTTCTTTATTGGCCTTAGCCTGTCGCTTTGCCCTTGGCGTGGAAACGGCAACCGCCTTTCGCTTTTTCAGCATGACAGGCACGGCAGAGGTGAGAGGGTTCTTGCGTCCATAGAACCGGGGATGCTCCATGGAAGCAGGTGGCACAATGCAGTACAGTATCTGGACAAGGGCAAGTTCAGATAAAGATCCTGGAGTGGTGGCCTATGCAAAGTGTGTGACCTTTTATGCATGGCGGCCAGGTACAGGTGTTGAAAGTGGGCGTGTGAGTCATTACCGTATAAATACACCATCCATTTTGTGTATTGACTGCACATAGAATACGCATCGACTAAACATCGAATATACATTCTTGTGTTTGTATTTCTTTCTACTCGCAGCAATGCCTGTTAAAAAGATTTCAAAGGATCTCAGCATGCGAATTAAGGAGATGTACACGAGCGGACACCGAATTGCTGCTATCCAACGCTGGTTAGCTACTTCTGACCTCGTTGTGCCATTAACCACCGTGAGCTATCATGCACAAGGAAAAAACAGAGACCGGAAAAAGGCACCAAGGGTAACAAACGCGTAAGTATATTTATAAAACTTAACAAAAAAAAAATATAGAAAACTGTACTGTACATCTACAGTACAGTTCTGTATCTACTGTAATACTGTTGTTATTTCTGTTGATTTATATTACAACATACTGTACAGTAGTTTGTCTATTTATATTTATAGTACAGCAGTATACATTTTTTGTATATTTCAATTAATCTTACAACGGTATATACTGAATAGGATGTACTGTATATTTATATTTATATTACAACAGTATATTTATTTTGTATATTTATATTTATAGTACAACAGTATATATATTTTGTCTATTTATATTTATAGTACAGCAGTATACATTTTTTGTATATTTCAATTAATCTTACAACGGTATATACTGAATAGGATGTACTGTATATTTATATTTATATTACAACAGTATATTTATTTTGTATATTTATATTTATAGTACAACAGTATATATATTTTGTCTATTTATATTTAATGTACTGTATATTACAACATTACATTTATATACATTTTATATTGCTGCATATTAATAAAACAATATAATTTCTTTACATTGTAGGGAGACAACTGTTCTGGTGGACAAAATAAGTGAGGAGAATGATGAGAGGAGTGCATTAAGGGTCAAATACACTCTGCAGGAAAAGCACAATCTGACTGTATCCGAGACCAGCATAAAGAAGATGAGACGCAGCATTGGATGGAAATATGGACGTGTGAGGTTAGTACTGGACAGTACAGGAGGTAAAAGTGTTGTTTAGCAAACTGTACTGCACTGTGTCGCTAAAAAAAAAATTCCTTGTCATTACAGAGCGTACCCCATGATACGGGACGCAAACAAAATCAAAAGAGTGGTCCAGGCCCAGTCATGGATCGACAGTGGGGAGACTTTCCAGGATTGCATCTTCACTGATGAGTCTACTGTGTCGCTGGAGAGATTTGCAAGATTTGCGTTCCACAAAAAAGGCCGCTTATCTTTGAAGCCGCGGCCAAAACCCCCTGTGAAGCTGCATGTGTGGGGTGCCATCTCTAGGCGTGGACCGGGATGCATTGTCATCTTTGAAGGTAAAATGTATCAAATATAATGTCGCCTAATGCACTGTACTTGACTAGTGTTGCCTTACCGTATGCACTGTACTGTACTATTGTGCAGTTTTTTGAGCACTTTTCTTCTCTTGCTATAGGAATCATGAATAAAGCTTTCTTCCAAAACAACATTGTGCTCGAGATAGTGCAATACATCACACGCGACTTCCCCAATGGTCACCACTTCTACCAGTACAATGATCCCAAGCACACTGCGTCAACGGCACATATCCTTGAGCGCGGCATAGACTGGGTGAAGACGCCAGCGGAGTAAGTGCAGTAGACCGTGTTCCATTTTTGTTCCCCACTGTTTTTAGCTCTTAAACCAATTGTCCTTTCTTTCCAATGACAGGTCGCCAGACTTCAATCCGATCGAAATGGTCTGGCATCAGCTGAAGGACCATATCCGGAAAGTGGTGAAACCCTCCAAAAAGGACGAGTTGTTGAAAGGCATACTGAGTTTTTGGAACGATGTACTCACCGTGGAACGCTGCAATAAATATATAGACCATATTGCCACTGTGTTGCCCATTGTCATCGCGCGTAATGGGCAAGCATCAGGAAAGTAGTACTGTGCTGTAGTATTGTAAGTACAGTATGTTACAGGTAAGTATGGCAAAGATTTTTTCTTTCCAGATAGTAAGAGTACTAGTACTGTATACAGTAGTTAGTTTTTTCTTGACAGAGAGAGCAGCACCAGCCATCAGGTTACAGTACATAGAATTTAACAGTAGTCAGAGTATACAGTAGTTCCAGTACAGTATACAGTACACTAGTTTGACAGTACTACAGTAACTGCCCCATTTTTTTTCTTTCCAGACAAAGCTGCACCAGCCACCTACAGTAGTTCTGCCATAATACAGTACAGTAACTGCACAAATTTTTGGTTTTCTTGTTGTTCCAGGAAAAACGGTGGCCTAGGGGGATGGGGGCATTGTGTCCAGTCAAATCTGCTTGTACAGTCAAATGTACAGTATATAAACAGCAGCAATGATGTACACAAAACCTCTCCTCTCTCAATGAACTACTGTACTGCAGACAGAATGATTTAAAGATAAAGACTAAAGAAAAATTAATTTTACTATACAGTACAGTATATACAGTACAGTATATTATACAGTACATTACAGTACTGTACTGTATATACTGTAGTATTAAATAATATTCTTATAAATGTGCATTACTCATGTTTCCCCATGTTTTCCATAGGTTTTCCAAATGGTTATCCAATTTCAAGCTGCCAAAATAACTTAATAAAGACTGCATTACTGTATGTATTATTCCTGATTATTTTTATATTTGTATTTTTTGGTTCTTGATAAAATAAAATAAATATTTATTCACTTTCCTGCGAATCATAATCATTGACAGCCACTCCTACAGTGCACCAATGAAATATTTTATTTATTTATGTATAAAATATTTTACCAGGATTTATATATTTTTATTTTAAAGATATTAAAGAATGTACTGTATTGTATTAACCATTTGCATTGGTTTACATTGTGACTGTAAACCATAGTGACTGACAAATATTTTCACACCCTGATGAAATACTGTATCAGTGTACTCTCAATTCTCACAGTGCTGTGCACATCAGATTTACATTTCAAATTCGAGAGGGGATTTTTCAAACCATTACCGTTCAAACAACAGGCCTCTAAGGGTTGGGGGAGGGGGATGGTGTGATTAGACGCAGGCGTGCTGAGTGTTTGTAGCTCGGCTATGGGCGGATTAAGAACACAATGGCAATATGTAGAAGATCAACGACCCAGTGGAGAGAGGGGGGTGGTAGGCTAGGGTGACTCAGCCGATTAACGCTTGGCTAGGGAGGGATTAAAAACCCTGGAGGTGTGTGGCTGAAATAGTTAACAGCAGTGTCATTTCAAAAGGCAGTTCATCATAATAATTTGATGAATAAACCCCCAAAGACAACCCCCAAATACAGTACATAAAAAGCAAGTCACTTTAACTCCCTATGCCCCATGCACCAAAAATGTTTTGTGGCAGAAGAATTTAAAAAAGGCTGCAGAATGTATTATTGTGTGTTGATGGTTAGAATTGCTGTGCACTTTAAATGTTTCAATATTGTAAATAAATGTTTTTGTACTGACTCCACCAATAAAAGACCATGTTGAATTGCCTCACATTGTTTCCATTTGATCCTTTGCCAGTGTAACAAATGTACTGTAGAGGCTTGCTGCACTGTTTTTTAACTGGCTGGTCGCGCAATTGGCGTAGGAACTACGGCAATTGGCGTGGGAACTAGGTCAATTGGCGTGGGAACTTCTGTTCTAGGGCACCTAGAAATAAAATTCATTTTGTCCCAAGATGTTAGGAACCTCCTCACTTGACCCCAACAGGGTCCCAGCAGTAATGGCGGCGAGAAAGGGTCACGCCGGCGAGGAGGGTCCTACCATTGAGCGCAAATGGCGGAGAAAGCTTTGAACCGGCTAAGTCAGAATGAGCAGAAACCTGGAACCCACAACTCCGGTTCTGTTCGACCTAGAGGGCTCATATTCGGTGACCATATAGTCCTAGTTGCGGCAGGATTGCATGGCAAATTGCGACCCTCTCGTGCCCACAGAACAGAGTCAGGGTGATGTTAAAGTTCAGGTTTCTGCCATTGACTTGCATGGCAGAAAAAAAGCCACTTTGGTAATGTGCTTTTAAACTGTCTTTTTGTATCTCCGGTTTCGGGGGTCTTGGAAGGCTGATATTTTGCCACTGTGGCAAGGGTCCTCCCGCATGAGGACCAGGTAAATTTCAACCCGCTCAGACCCACAGAACGGGTTATTTTACATTATATTCGTGCAATTGGCGTGGGAACTACTGTTCTAGGGCACCTAGGAATAAAATTATTTTTGCCCATAGATGTTAGGCACTGTATACCACTGTACAGTATACTGTGGAAGACACAATGAAAAGATACTGAATATGTAGAATAAATGCATAGTTTTATTTATTCAGGGTTTATTACACAGTATACTGTACGGCCGGAAAACATCAGCATACAGTACAATATTATCCATCGAAATCCCCCCATTAGCCGTTTTCTTTTCTGAGAAAAAACAAAAAGAAAAGTTTTAATGTACAGTACAGTACAGTAATGGTCAGCCACCTAAAGAAGTACCCAGCCAGCCCCCCCAAAATAATACGGCAACAAGACAGTACTCACCATTGAATTTCCCATTCAACTTGCGCCGGCGCCGGTCCAGTGCCAGTCCAGCTTTCTTCATCATCCACGTCGATAGTTGGCAGCGGGACTAGTCCACCTGTAGTCAGCAGGTGAGGCTGGAAATCGCTTAGGTACATGCAAGCTTCATCAAAACTGCAGGCCAAATCCAGCACAGCCTCAGGCTCAGGGTTGTCACTGACAGTGGGACCGTCATTGGAAGCCGGTGCTGGTGCTGGTGCATTGCTTGGCAGCGATTGTTGCTTCTTAGTTGGTTTTAACACGACCCTTCGCCTTTTGCCGCCTCCATGATCATAGATATGGGAAAAATCCGGTGACACACACCAATACCCTCCAACAAATTGGGGCTCAATACGGTGAAAACAGGGGTCACTACATAACCTTTTCCTTACTGCACGCTTCCACGTATGAGGAGTTGGCAAAAATTTGTAAAAGTCATATTTTTCGATAAAATACTGATACATTTGAGCAACTGTTGCCATCTTATCCTCTGTTGCATTAATCGCGGCCCATATCAAATACGCGTAACTTCTGTCAGGTTTTTGGAAAGCAGGCTGCACTTGAACACTCATGGTGGGTCTCTGCAAAATAGTGTAACACAAACTGAAACTGGTCTTTGTCTTTCTTTAATATGAAAAGCCTAAATTGATACATTTTGGCAACTCTTCCTTCAGTCTCAAGGCCAAGGCCAAGTTACAATGGCACACTGTGGTACAGTATCTTTTTTAAACGAAACACCTGCAAGCCGACACATTACTGATTCGGCGCATTACAAGTCATGAATTTATGCCATCTGGCGGACACGCGAAGCATTGCAGCCTAGTAAATCCTGAACAATTATCAATTAACACATCAACCGCGCGTCAGCCGGGCATGCGCCTGGCTGGGAAGGCAAAAGGAGCCCGGCATGCTCCAGGTGAACAGCGTGGCATTCCAGGAACATGCAAGGTAAAAGCCGGTGATTAGTAAGAATAAAAGCTGCCGCAGCACACAACTATGTGACACAAGATTTACACAAGAATAGACGGACAAAGACATCTCTTTAATCAGTTTTATTATTATATTTTCCTTTCATGACAAAAGTGGTAACTTGGTACCCACCCATACTCTGATGTATAGCATCATTGGTATCGCAGCAACATTCCCTTGTACTTAGGTATGGTGCGAATTTGGACACTGCTTTAATGTACCCTCTCATGGAGCAAAATTATGCTGGCCTTGTACTAAGTGCTTGTACACTTTGTCACTGAACAGTTATGGATCTTTGCTGGCAATTTGAGAGACTAGTCTATATATTGAATTCTCAATGTGGAACCTGCGCTGCAATGCCAAGTCATTAGGTATGGCCTTATATTGATCCAGAATAAATCCACAACACCATAGGGGGTTTATGGATATTTACAGAGACTAGTCTAGACTGCATTACTTACCAGGCTATGTACGATCCTCTGTGCATGTGCTTGCTACTGTCAGGGTTACTGAGGGTCAGATAAACAAGCAGAGCTGCTATTTAAACTCCAAGATACGGACCCCCCCTGCTGGCTCTGAGAAAGCGTTCTTCAGCGAAACGCGCACATCGGCACATCCTTCCACATGCACGCGCAGGGTCCACCGATGTGAACGCAGTACTGTAACTCCACACCGGAGTATCTGCGCTGCCCTGCTCGAGCACAGTTCAAGCTGCGTTTGATCCTACGATCTCAAGCAGCTCCCTTCCCAAGGGGGAATATCTCTAAGCTCCACCAGTATTATACTTAGTACTCTTGTAGAACTTCAGTAACCTATCTACACTCATTCCTACTATTACTGTTCTCCAAGATCATAATTAGGTAGCACCAGTTGTTATCAGCTTCAGTTATATTGTCCACTACACCAGGGGGGCGCAAACTTTTTTCCCTGCGCCCCCCTGACGGCTATCCCCTCGCTCCCGCGCCCCCCCCAACCCCAACTTACCCGCGCTCCGGCGTAATGACGTCACGTTGCCATAGCAACGTGACGTCACATGACCTCGCAGCGTCATTTTGACGCCGCGTTGCCATGGCGCCGCAGGGAGGAAGCCGCCGGAGCCACGGTAAGTTAGGTTTACAGAGGCCCTGCAGCTCCCCCGGCACTTAATTTAAGTGCCTTCGGGAAGCGCGCGGGGCCTCTGTAAACCCCGCGCCCCCCGTCGGCAGTGTCGCGCCCCCCCTGGGGGTCGCGCCCCACAGTTTGCGCACCGCTGCACTACACAATAGCCTTACCCTGGGGTTATTTAGGAACAGTTTGTAGATTAACTTGGTGTTCAGATCAGGGAATTAGTGTACATTTACATTCTCTGAGGTGCCGTGTCATCGCTTAGGACATTGTGTTAGTACACTTATTAGTTCTAGTGTTCCCTCTTTAGGGACACTGTATTTTACTTTATACAGTGTGTTGTTATGCTGCAGCTTCTGTTCTGCTGACAGGAACTGCAGCAATGCTGTTACTTTATTAGAGCTGTGTTCTTCTCTGGGTTCTCAGTGTTTGCACGGATCCTGGCATACACACTTTTATGGCACTCCACGCTACTATCTATTAGCCATTTAGGCTAATCTGTACCTATGCATTCAGCTACAGTCACTTTAGGTGACTTGTTGCCAACCAGTACCTTGGTTCTCCTATTCCCTTGTTGTTCTGAATTATTATTATAGGTGGGTAGACTTTAAAACACCAGCTTGTTTGAACATTGGAGTCAGTGTTTACCAATGACATACCCAGACCAGCTTCAGCATTTTGTCCTTGGCTATTAAGTCACTACCCCCCCCCCCCCCCCCTAACTTGTACCTTACAATTCCTTGGTTGTTCGTTATATTGAGCCAAACACCAAGGCACAGTGCTTTATTATATAACACTTTACTCAGGAACTATTCCTTACCTGGGGTTATTATACTCCTAGTGGTTTTTCAATGCACCATTGCATTGTTTATTTTTAAAGACCTTTATTTTATCAGTTGTCTCATAATAATATATTTTAAACTCTACATACACCACCCAAGATTGGTGAGAGAGTGCTATCTCAGTGGGATTCTTTCTCCTTTATAGCTGTTATATCCCCCCTGCCCCATAAGCACCCTCACATTTCCATCACTTTATTACACACTTAGCTGTAGCGGGGGTCTCTCCCTAGTTTGCCCCCCTGTAACTAAGTGTAACGGGTATTCCCCCACCCAACCGCATATAGAGTGTATGTGAGGGGGAACCTATGTGTTACCAGGTGTGGTGCAAATACCTGCAGGTTCACAAGAGGCCTGAGCCTCCGCTTGCTGGGAACCTGGGGTGCTCTCTGGAACGTTTCTTGATCAGCGCCTCCACCTGTGCAGGATTCTAGGAGTATAGAATGTCCCCTACACAGGACCCGCATATAGTAATCACATACACTGGAGTATAGGTATAACCATTTACTATATGCAGCATCAACATAACACAACACATTAACCATATGTTATCAACTCAATAACTGTACCAAAGTCTCAAGTGTCAGTCACTCCTGCTAGGAGCGTATTCCCCGTGCCCACCACCGTGTACCCCCACACCGTGTCCACAGTATAACTCCCCTTGTCCCGTGGTCAGCGCTGCCACTATGTGTGAGTACTTTGTTGGTGCACTTATAACGATACCTGCCTGGTGCGGCGGCACCTGGCTTTAAAGAATCTTCTCAAAGGATCAGACAAGTTCCTGCACGACATCCAGGATCCACCCGTGTGGTGATCCGTCAGGGGCGATCCCACCCTGAAGATAGTCCAGCTCTCTTTAATGGCGTAAGCTTGAGCCCAAGCCTCTTGGCGGGAAGCGCAGCGTCCGCTGTGTCCCTAGCTAGCAAACAGCTAATGGGGCAGGGTCCCTAACCTAGGGCCTGTCCCTACAGCACCACAAGCTATAAGGTGACTCAGGACCTATCTGGGGCCTAGGGGGTTGCTGGCCTAATGCAGTGGGTCACAGACCCCTGCACTCACCTCCTTCCCCTAGCTCTTCCTGGTCTGGACTGCCTGTCTGCAAAAACCCCGCAAATTGTATCCATTCCCTGCAAGCAGGGAGCTCCTGTAGCCCTATTGGCTCCTTGGCGTCACATGGGGTGCTCCTGAGGCTCATGGGACTTGTAGTCCCTTCCAAGAGTCTTCCCTGGTAGGCTAGCGTTCGCGCGCTTATACTGCGCATGCGCAACTTATCAGGGCTGCCGGCATTCACTGCGCATGCGCGAAATTGCGCAACATGGCGGCACCCTGCACGGGAGCCACCGGGGACCTCCGGAGCACCGGAGCGCTCCCTGCTCGGCCCCCACCCTCCAGAATGGCCGTCGGGTCTGCCGCTTGGCTCCGGCAGCACCCGCCATCGATCACGGCCACGGAGGTAATGAGGGTCGCAGGGCAATGAGGGGTGACATGGCTACATCCACCCCTGGTAAAATCCCCAACGTCCCCGCTTGGAATGCAACTTACTACTGTACACAACGTTATATAATGAAAATGCATCTTAACGAATATAACTTAGCACATTGCATCAACTTTAAACAATGTTACACAATTCTGTGAGTCTCGCAATCACAGATTGGATTTTGCTCCGAGACCACTGCTGAGCCTCATAATGGGGTGCCCCAATTTGATCATAGGTTACCCAGTTTGGAGGGTACCTGACCCTTTGGCTCCGGCGGAGCTGTTCTTCAGCAACTCCCTCTGGAGAGTGATACGTACAGTCCTGAGGCTCAGCCTCTTCCCTTGAGGGGAGAAATGTCTCTGAACAGTCCCTTTGAGGCACAAAGCATGGGCTCTGTGGATCTAATAGCTGGCTCATTGGAGTCAACGTGTCTGTCGTTGGACCAAGGGGTACTTTACCCGTAGCTCCTTCGGGAGATACCCCGTGGTCGGAAGGCCCCTTTGAGAGGTTCCCTCCAAAGGATCTTCAGAGGTGGCATTTACTACAGTCTCTGGGCCATCCTCTGTACTATCTGACTCTCCATCGAGCGAAGCAGTGGGCACTTCCAATTCATTATCCCCTACTTGAGGTATGGGCAGGAGATGATTTCTATGCCATACCTTTAACCGGCCTTCAGTGTCTTTGATGCGATAGGCCGGGAGGCCAGGCATCTGAGATTCTACTTCGTATAGTCCGTTTCACCATCAGTCAGCCAATTTATGTTTTCCAGGGAATCCCACATTACGAAGTAACACAGCGTCCCCAGGACGTAGCTCCCGCTACTTGACTTTATGGTCATATCGTCTTTTGTTACCAGCATTCAGTTTAGCCGTAGATTCCTCAGCCTGTTGGTAGGCTTGCTGCAAACTCTCTTTGAGTCTTTGTACATATTTGAAATGGGTAACATTGTGTATCCCATCCGTTGATACTCGAAGCCGTACATCTACTGGCAGTCTTGCCTCTCGCCCAAACATAAGGAAGTATGGGGAGAGTCCAGTTGACTCGTGGCGGGTACAATTATACGCATGAACCAGGGTCTCCACGTGTCGACTCCATTCAGTCTTATGAGCACCCTTTAAAGTCCCGAGCATGTCCAATAAGGTCCAATTGAATCGTTCTGGTAAAGCATCTCCTTCGGGATGGTACGGAGTCGTCTGTGATTTAGCAATGTTCAGCATTTTGAGCAACTCCCGGATTAGAGTGCTCTCAAAATCGCGACCTTGGTCTGAGTGAAGCCGATTTGGGAGACCGTAATGAAGGAAGTACTTCTCCCATAATATTTTTGCCACTGTGATGGCTTTCTGGTCTTTTGCGGGGAAGGCCTGCGCATACCGGGTGTAATGGTCCGTGATGACAAGCACGTTGCATATTCCTCGGCTATCGGGCTCAATACACAAAAAGTCCATACACACTAGGTCTATTGGACCAGAACTCTTCAGATGGGCCATGGGCGCAGCTCTTGTAGGCAAGGTCTTGCGTTGAACACACCGAGCACAACGGCGGCAGTATTGTTCTACCGCTTCCCGCATCCTGGGCCAGAAGAAGCGATCTCTGATCAATCTAAAAGGTCTTCTCTACTCCGAGATGCCCATGTTCATCATGTAGCGACTTCAACACCATATATCTTAAGTTTTGGGGTAGAACCAGTTGTCGCCTATCAGGGTGGTCATGATATGGTACTACCCTATAGAGAAAGCAATTGTCAATCTCAAACTTGTCCACCTCACGCATTAGCAACGCGACCTTGAATCTGGGAGCATGTTTCAGTAATGCTGGATTCTTTCGTTGAACAGCTTGCCGAATTATGCTGATTACTGGGTCTCTCATTTGGTAGTCCACTAGGTCTTTCCATCGTATGACCTTATCATACTTTAGGTTCATTCCCTTGGGATCGCAGTATGCGGCGGGGATAGTCTGCGACTGGCATCCTAAGGAATCTGCAACCCGCAATTCGGAGAAGGCCACTTGTTCATTGATGACGGCCTCTATGCTACACATTGCTCGCATCCCTGGTCCCGGTATCTCTTCCCATTCATCATCATCGGGAGTAGCACATAGTCCTGGTCATCGTGATAATGCATCAGCTCCAATGTTCAAAGGCCCCGGCTTATACTTCAGAGAGAATCGGTAGTTACATAGGGTTGCCAGCCATCGGTGTCCGGCTGCATCCAATTTGGCAGAGGTATTGATGTACGTGAGGGGATTGTTACCCGTCCTTACCTCAAACGTGACACCGTAGAGGTAATTGTGGAGTTTTTCTGTGATTGCCCATTTTAGAGCCAGGAACTCTAATTTGTGTACGGGGTACTTTTGTTCGCTGGGGGTCAGACTGCGGCTGACATAGGCTACCGGTCGAAGACCCTCCGGGTGCTTCTGATGTAGGACAGCGCCCAGTCCATTGAGGCTGGCATCCACATGCAGAACGTATGGTTGTTCGGGATCAGCATACGCAAGCACTGGGGTTTCTGTCAGGCTTTTCTTTAAGTTAAGGAAGGCCTGTTCACACTCGGGCGTCCATTTATCTCCAAACGCTTGACGGGCCGACGTGGCCTTCCTTCCGGTGTCTTCGGGGTATTTCTTCAAGAGGTTGTTCAGGGGTTTGGCTCGACTAGAGTACCCTTCCACGAAGCGACGGTAATACCCACAGAACCCCAGGAAGGATCGCAGTTCCGTGACATTCTCGGGACGCGGCCAGTTCACTACCGCTTCTACTTTGGCCGGATCGGTAGCAATTCCTTGAGCAGACACGATGTGTCCCACGTAAGTCACTGAGGTGTGACAGAACCAACACTTGTCGAGGGACAACTTCAATCCTTCTTTTCCAAAACGGTCTATCACCTTAAGCAGCCTCTGTTCGTGCTCCTCCAGGGTCTTCCCGAAGATGATGATTTCGTCCAGGTAGACAAGACACTCCCGAGGGTTCATGTCCCCGATTGTTTTTTCCACCAGGCCCTGGAAGTTGGCAGGAGCTCCACATATACCTTGGGGCATACGCGTAAATTGGTAGAAGCTCAAGGGGCAGATGAAGGCTGTCTTTTCCTGATCCTCTGCACTCATAGGTACCTGGTAGTACCCAGATCGTAAGTCGAGCACACTGAACCACTGGCTCCCGGTTAGAGCATTCAGAATCTCTTCAATGCGAGGAAGGTTGTACTGGTCGGGTACTGTATGATGATTCAGGGTTCGATAATCGACGCACAGTCTTACAGATCCGTTCTTATTCCTTATCACCACTATGGGGGAGGCGTAAGGACTCCGAGATTCCGTCAAAATCCCAGCATTCTCCATTTCTTTCAGGACATTCCTTACATCGTCCACATCCCTGGGGGCGATGCGACGAGAGCGTTCACGGAACGGAGTGGCGTCACTCAACCTAATGGTGTGTTGGGCGCTGCGACTGCGGCCCACATCCATTTCACTTGTGGAAAACCCCGTCCTTCATTCATTCAGCTTGGCCGTCAGTTGACCCTTCCACTCAGTCGACAGCGTCGAGTCCCCGAAGTTGAAATCCAGATCAACTAACTGCTCGCCCACTGTAGCGGCGTTCACCTGCGGCGCTGTTTCCACAGGGCTGACAGGATATATGCAGCCCAAACTTTGTCCGACATCAAGCTCCATTGGGAACGGGAGAGGTTCTGCACATATACTTAGGTCCGGGGAGGAATTTTAGTCTTCAACTCTCTCACTTCGGGTATTACCCTATACCCTCTCTGAGCCTCTTCCTCAGGGGTACTCTCCAGAGAGAACAGGTGGTCGGTATCATCTCGATCGGGATAACAGCACCAGACGGCCATACATGGCACTCCCCCATGTAGAATGGTCATCAGTCCGCGTTGACGATTGTAGAGGCCCCCGTGGCCGCTCTAATGCATATACTCGGTTGCACTCTTCCCGCAGCACAGGGTCAAGGAGTGGACTAGCAATCGGTAATTCGTTGGTCTCTTTCATGTAGGCTCGGATTACGGCTTGTACTATATCAGTATTCGTCCCCAAGATGATCGGGTACTGACACTGGCCTTGGGGCTTCGGACATACCATTGCCTCCACATGCATGGGATGTTTCTTGCCGGTGTTCAGTTGGACTATATCCAGTTGAACTCTCACGATCCCATCGATGGGGTAATCTTCGTTACTTAACCCCCTCACCTTCATATGTTCCGCCGACCGCATGGGGCAGTGGTGGAGATGTTGGTGATAGAATTGCCGGTATATTATGGTCACTTGGGATCCAGTGTCCAGCAGAGCAGAGGCATAGATTCCTTCTACTACCACACGCACAATAGCAGAGGGGCCTACCTGACTGTAAGCATCCCCGGGTGGAGTTCCATCGTCGGGACTTAGGTCAGTAGGTGCTTCAGGAGGCGCAGGGGTGGCCGTGGATGTCTCGGCTTCGGTGGTCTGTACCCGGCAGATCATGGCCTTAGCGTAACGTCCCTTACTTGGGGTTTTTTCATTGGGATCTTCCTTCTCGGGACCGTCCCTGAGTCTCTAGCATCTGATGCGCGGCAACGTCCGCATGCTGATCTTTACACATCTGTATTGTGGTGGACGCGGGAGGACGTTATCATTCCATTATGCGTTGCCGCTTCACCGACTAAGAGCATGTCCATTCTTCTAGGATCTGAGAAGTGTATTCTCTCCAGACTTCAAACGCTTCTTCGCCAGTCGGGGTCGGCTTGGTCCCTGAAAAGATCTTTAACTTGCGATACTGCTACGGGGCCAGAGATTCGGATTTGGACGCCCTCATATGTAGGATAGCCTGAGCTAGCATTCGGATATCATCCCCACGTTTAGAGGACGAGCTGGCAATACTTAACGGTGGACTGTAGTCTGTGAGAGCATCCCGGCCGCCTCCGCAATAACTTTCAGGGGGGGAAGGTGATGTGTGCATAGCAACCTCTTGTAAGTTTGTGTGAGAGCTGCTCGGCTCGGATTTTAAAGGCAGTTCAGGATAGACAACAATACAAGGTAGTGATAGGCTACCGCTCACCATAAATTTGGAATAAAATTGGCTGGTAAATAGGGATAGGGTGCATACGGGATAGGTGATTAAGCTGAAAAGGGTGGTAGGTCACAGAGGTGGCCTTAAAGACTCCTATTTGCACTCGCTTGACCAGTTAACTTGGGCTAGGAAAAATTCAATCCTTGGAGATAACTCCATAGCCCTACATGTACAATTATAAAATCACATTTATTAAACATATATACAAAAGAGACCTAATGTCTAAACATGCCACTATGTGGCTCCAGGGAACACAGAGGAAACACAGGGGTAGGGGAAATTTGCTGTTGGAGTATATTCCGTTATTGGGAGACTGCTACTGAGTATACTGTCGTATTAGTTTTGCTAGTACTTTCCTAGGTGGGACTCCTATATAATGTCCCTCTACCTTCCTTCAGTAAGGTGCGAGGTGCTCCTATGGAGACACCCGCTATACAAAACTGTTAGCAGTCTGGGCGTCACTACATTTAGCGTGGCGCCGCTATTTATTATTGAAGCAAGATAGTCAGTATGCCGCTTTAGATGCTGTTTGCAGTGCTGTCTAAATGCATTCACCACTGTATATATAGAGAGAGAGAGCGTGCTCCCTTCAGCTGTTCATACGACCTGTCAGTCTCGCCAAACTCTCAGCTTCCCACTTTGTGTTCCTCCGCGGCTCCAGGGCACCGCTATGGGGACCACATGTGCCCCCACCTACGCCAATCTATATCTAGGCTGGTGGGAGGAAACGGTGGTCTTCAGCGAGGCCCTGGAAGAATATACGAGGTATGTGGACTGGTGGGGGCGCTACATTGACGACGTCATTCTCCTATGGAAAGGACCCAAACCGCTCCTCAAACAATTCATTGAAAAGTTAAATGACAATGACCACAACTTAAAACTTACTTTCAGCATGGACGACACATCCCTGAATTTTCTTGACCTGACAATCAGTAAACAGAAAGATGGTAAACTTATTACAACCATATATAGAAAAGAAACAGCGACTAATAGTCTTCTAAGGGCTGATAGCCATCACCCAAAACATATCATCCACAACATCCCTACGGGACAGTTCCTTAGATTACGAAGGAACTGTTCAACTGTAGAGGAATTTAATAAACAAGCAGATGATATGACTGCTAGATTTATCAAGCGAGGCTATTCAAAAAACAACATACGCAAGGCTAAAAAACGGGCCATCAATACACCTCGAGCACAGCTTCTAGTAGATAGACAGCACCCACAAACACAGACGGGCAAAATCATACGATACATCGGGACATATAATAAACAGTGGCAAGATCTGCGAAAGATTTTTAGCAAACACTGGCATATACTTACAAATGATGCTGACCTGAAACAGGTCCTTAGAGATTCCCCAACTATGACATGCAGAAGGGCACGCAACTTAAAAGACAGATTAGTGCATAGTCACTACAAGGACACTAAACCTAGGACGTGGTTAGGAGACAGGATACCCATAGGGTCATACCCATGTGGGCGTTGTAAAGCCTGTCCCTTTATGCAAGTTACTAAAAACATCAGCAAACCAGCTAGTAGTGTCTATACTATTAAGAGCCACATCAACTGTCTGACAGAAGGAGTTGTATACCTCATCACGTGCAGATGTGGGGCACGTTATGTAGGAAAGACCCACAGGGCCCTTAAGGTGAGGATCCTAGAACATCTAGGGTCCATCAGAAACAAGAAGGATACCCCTGTTGCCCGCCATGTTTTAAATGAACACAATGGGGATCCCAAATTCCTTACCTTCTGTGGGATTGAGCATATACCTTGGGGGCCACGGAAGGGAAACTGGGACAGACGGCTTATGCAACGTGAGTGTCAGTGGATATTCACACTGCAGACTCTGTCCCCAGAAGGCCTAAACGAGGGCTATATCTATTCGGCATTTCTGTAGGGATTATACATGACTGTCACAGATATGGTTAAAATTTGGATACAAGAATGGGGTTGCTGTGATATATGACCCATAGTGTCAAGTCAGCAAGGATCAGTGATATTTGACAAAGGAAGTTAAGATGGTGGGGACTATCTGTAGTGACCCCTGATCCTACATATTCATTGAACACATAGGGATGGGGTTCTTACTAAATCCACTCGCAAGATACCAACAAAGAGAGAACAGGACAATGAGTCAGTTAAATAGAGTCCTAAACTCCTGGAAGTTCGTATTGACTTTAGAGGCGGACCTTAGTAGAAGCTTACACTCCTACACCAACAATGAGAGAACAGGACATTGGGGTAGTTAAATAGAGTCTTATACTCCCCAAGTCCGTATTGACTTTAGAGGCGGACCTCAGTAAGAAGTACACTCCTACACTAGACACGCACATATATATATATGTAGCTATATACCATCACTAACATCATCTGAGATAACCTACCCATTGCTGACGATCACCCTAGAGGATAAATAACAACACCTTGAACCAACCCATACCACACACATCAGCTTAATCTGATCTCAATGACAGAATATGTCCCAGTGTATATACATCCTTCACAATACTTTATCATAACACACACGCAGTACACCCTGTGCTGACTATGTACAATCATTTCTGCCCCTTATGAGACAGTATAATACCTCATACGTTGATTCGTACACGTTACCAAGGTAACTTGAATCACTGATAGCAGGACGCCTAATACACTCACCCTTAACGGGGATCAAATACAGCTGTCCTACTATCCATACAACACTGGGATTGGTTGGGAAATGCTACACGCCCCCAACCAACCAGCACTTATAGTAGGGAGGAGACTAGTGATGTCACTCCCATTACCCTGACGAAGCGCCTACGAGCGTGAAACGTGCGTTGGTACGTGATGACGCACTTCCGGTGACGTCATCCGGAGCCGCGGAGGAACACAAAGTGGGAAGCTGAGAGTTTGGCGAGACTGACAGGTCGTATGAACAGCTGAAGGGAGCACGCTCTCTCTCTCTATATATACAGTGGTGAATGCATTTAGACAGCACTGCAAACAGCATCTAAAGCGGCATACTGACTATCTTGCTTCAATAATAAATAGCGGCGCCACGCTAAATGTAGTGACGCCCAGACTGCTAACAGTTTTGTATAGCGGGTGTCTCCATAGGAGCACCTCGCACCTTACTGAAGGAAGGTAGAGGGACATTATATAGGAGTCCCACCTAGGAAAGTACTAGCAAAACTAATACGACAGTATACTCAGTAGCAGTCTCCCAATAACGGAATATACTCCAACAGCAAATTTCCCCTACCCCTGTGTTTCCTCTGTGTTCCCTGGAGCCACATAGTGGCATGTTTAGACATTAGGTCTCTTTTGTATATATGTTTAATAAATGTGATTTTATAATTGTACATGTAGGGCTATGGAGTTATCTCCAAGGATTGAATTTTTCCTAGCCCAAGTTAACTGGTCAAGCGAGTGCAAATAGGAGTCTTTAAGGCCACCTCTGTGACCTACCACCCTTTAGACAACAATACAGCAGGAACCTGTCGGCCTCGTGAACCACAAACTGGACGGGCCCCGGTCTTTGGTTATATCTTGCCCTATACTCACTAACACGGAGCAACACTCCTGGTCCGCATCCTTACGTCGTTCCAACACTTTTATTTTGGCGGCATCCCGGATATTTGGGTGCTGCCTCAAGGCCATTTGTATTGCCGAAGACATAGTATCAGCAGGGTCCCGGCTCACCGCAAGCGTGTGAAGTGGCGGCACTTGCAGCTCCACGGCCCAGTCATACACTTCTGAGCGTGACGGTGACGGTAAGGGTGGTGACATACTTAATAACTGAGTGGGGCACCCCAGGTCTGAGATCTCAGCAGCGGCTCCAAATATAACGGGTATTCCCCCACCCAACAGCATATAGAGTGTATGTGAGGGGGAACCTATGTGTTACCAGGTGTGGTGCGTATACCTGCAGGTTCACAAGAGGCCTGAGCCTCCGCTTGCTGGGAACCTGGGGTGCTCTCTGGAACGTTTCTTGATCAGCGCCTCCACCTGTGCAGGATTCTAGGAGTATAGAATGTCCCCTACACAGGACCCGCATATAGTAATCACATACACTGGTGTATAGGTATAACCATTTACTATATGCAGCATCAACATAACACAACACATTAACCATATGTTATCAACTCAATAACTGTACCAAAGTCTCAAGTGTCAGTCACTCGCGCTAGGAGCGTATACCCCGTGCCCACCACCATGTACCCCCACACCGTGTCCACAGTATAACCCCCCTTGTCCCATGGTCAGCGCTGCCACTATGTGTGAGTACTTTGTTGGTGCACTTATAACGATACCTGCCTTCTCAAAGGATCAGACGAGTTCCAGCACGACATCCAGGATCCACCCGCGTGGTGATCCGTCAGGGGCGATCCCACCCTGAAGATAGTCCAGCTCTCTTTAATGGCGTAGGCTTGAGCCCAAGCCTCTTGGCGGGAAGCGCAGCGTCCGCTGTGTCCCTAGCTAGCAAACAGCTAATGGGGCAGGGTCCCTAACCTAGGGCCTGTCCCTACAGCACCACAAGCTATAAGGTGACTCAGGACCTATCTGGGGCCAAGGGGGTTGCTGGCCTAATGCAGTGGGTCACAGACCCCTGCACTCACCTCCTTCCCCTAGCTCTTCCTGGTCTGGACTGCCTGTCTGCAAAAACCCTGCGAATTGTATCCATTCCCTGCAAGCAGGGAGCTCCTGTAGCCCTATTGGCTCCCTGGCATCACATGGGGTGCTGCTGAAGCTCTCCAGAATGCCCGTCAGGTCTACCGCTTGGCTCCGGCAGCACCCGCCATCGATCACGGCCACGGAGGTAATGGGGGTCGCAGGGCAAAGAGGGGTGACCTGGCTACATCAGCATAGTTAGATAAAGCAACTTGCCATTCTTGTAGGTCTCCAATACCACTCGCTTCACAGGCCAGTTTATTTTTCAAGTAAATATGTATTCTTCTTTAAGTCTGCTGTTATTTATACTCACAAGTGTGTATACACTTATTTATGTATATAAACGCGTAGAGTGAAGGTGATTCACAGCGAGCCCGCCAAACCGGAACTCCCGAAGTCTCACTGACGTCACATCCGCCCTGCTGGAACGCAGGAGTGAGACGCACGCCGAGAAGAGGGAAGGAAAAACTGCACTAAGACACCGGAGGCGAGATGCATTGCGTATCTAAATGCTTTTAAATAGCATACATCATGTGAGTGTATTGTTATATTTTTAACCACTTAAATACAGTTTTTAAACAGATCGCGCTATGTTGGCTTTTCTGTGTTTAACTATTTAAGGAATACATTCCCACACCGAGGTTCCAGCCAGTTTATCATCACTGCAGACATATACCCAAAGATACCTTTATGTACACAGCATCATCCTCACACTTGTGAGTATAAATAACAGCAGACTTAAAGAAGAATACGGATTTATTTGTCACAATACTGCACCATCAGTTTTATTTTTTATATCTCCACATGTTTGCGCTTCCCTTTGATCACCACGTCGCCATATTCACCTGGGATTGAGAGAGCAGTCCTGCACTGGGTCACAGCAGCATTCAAGGATTTGTTTGTATCACTTATATTTATTCAATTTAAGGTTTATATGTTAATATTGGATTAACACGTGTTTAAAGCTTATAATAGAGCGCCACTTTTGATATATCACGTTTTGCAGTTTATTTTTCACAATGCTGCTTTAAATAAAAAGTACATATTAATTCAACATACCAAGAGAGAAAAAAACATTACATCTCCTACAGTTTCTTCATGGGGGCAGATATTACTGGGACAGAAGTACCATATGAAGGGGAAGCAATAAGGAAAATATTTTATATCATTGAGTTATGTCAATATGACTAGTAAACTTAACATAATACAAATTAGAAAGCAACACAATACTGTAAGAATGGGGATTTTAATTCTAACAACCTTCCACTGGATACAAACATGGAGTATATCAGAAATAAGAAAGTGAAAGTAGTGAATGCAGAATATTAACTATTTGAGTGCCACAGCACTTCCTCGTAGATCACGTTTAGAGCACAGAACGCAATCTCCCCTAGAAACTAGCAGGAAGATTATGATGTAGCTACTATATCATGGGGCCCCTGCATCGCCAGACCCCATGACATAGTAAATATATCTATAGTGCACCCAAAGGGTTAAAGCTGCAATCCCGGCCAAAATGGGGATTGATTTTTTTTTTTTAACTGTATTTTGAACTGCGCTATTTTCATGCCTCGGGAACCCGTATTTCCAAGACACTTACAGTTTTCAGTGCACCTCTTGGATTGTCAAAGATGGCGCCTGTGGCCTTCTAATACGTCATCCCTACAGGCCTATTGGCCCATAGTTTGGCAGCCATATTAAATTGCCCAGGTTGGGATAGGAAAGCACCAGTATCTAAAACTGGTGGGATCTCCAGAGCTGAAACACACACAACCAAAAATAGGTATTTTTGGTGCATACCGTCCAAAGGCAAAAGAGGACGGACACTCCAAAAAGGTGAAGTTTAATACTTAACATTTCAACTCTAACAGGAGCCTTTTCCAAGAGCTCTTCAAAAAGGCTCCTGCGTGAGCTGAAACGCTGAGTATTAAACTTCACATTTTTGCAGTTTGAGTGCCCGTCCTCTCTATAAAAGTAAATACGTGAAGCAGAAATTGCCGCTTTAATGAGTATTTTCTTACATATTTTCAAAAATCAATATCAGACAGGGATTACTTTGAGCAAATAATATATGGCATGCTAAAGTCATAACATTTCTGGTTCATGACATTTAGGCAAAGGAAATGTGCGGTGTGACAGTGTTGGGTACATGTTATTGATATCACAAAGTCAAATGTTCTTTGAGTTTATTTTAGCTCAAGGCATGATTTATTATTTCAGTATTCATGGACTTTCATTAGTTTACTTCAGGAAAGAAGGATTTCAAAGTGGTTAAAAAAAAAACATTTGTAAATGATATTGTCAATATGAACTTTGCTCTCCCCATCATTGATGTCTGACTTTTTGAGACTCGAAAACTGGATTTCACAAAACACACTGTTTTTAAACACTGACAAGACTGTAACAATGGTATTTGGGACCAAGACTACATTTTTAAAGCTTTCAGCGACTGAGCTCCAGATTAGAACCAACACTAACACCACCCTAACCCCTGTCACTAGTTTTAAATACGTGGGCATGTGGTTTGACTCCCACTTAACATTCTGAATGCACATTGATACCCCGACAACCAAGACCTATGCCAAACTAGGGGTACTTTACAGGATCAAATCCTTCCTAAGTCTCCTGGTCAGAAAGCGTATCGCACACCATATGTTAATGCCAATTATTGACTATGGAGACATAGTATATGGCTCGGCATCTCAAACCCACCTTAGCAAACTTGACACGCTCTACAATTCAATTTGTCGTTTTGTTCTCCAATGCAACACAAACACACATCACTGCGAACTGCTCAAAGAACTAGATTGGTCATCACTTGAGTCTAGGCGCAAAGTTCACCTTTCCTGTTTTGCCTTCAAATTCTTTATGGGCAAGCTACCCATCTATCTGAACAAGCTTCTCACCCCTACCACATGCAGCACTTATCATCTGAGATCAGACTCCAAAAGACTGTTCATGGTCCCAAGCATGGGCGTCCGCGGGGGGGGGGGGGGCAAGGGGGCGCGCTTGCCCCCCCCTGGATCCAGGGCCGCAAACAGGGGGGGCACAGGGGGGGACAAAGGGTACTGCTTCCCGGGCCCCGTGGGTCAGGCCGGGCCCCCTGCGCGGCCAAGCAAGAGTTAATTAAATAAATTAAAAAAAAAAAAGTTTAAAAAAATGGCGCCGATTCCCCGCGGTCCCGGCACGCATGCGCAGGGCAAGCAGGACCCGCTTCCCCCCGCTCCCAAAGTGGGACGGTGGGGGAAGTACAAGCCAAGCTCCTCTGCGGCCCGCTCCCCCTCCCAACATGGGATGGAGGGGAAAGTACCAGCTCCTCTGCGGCCCGCTCCCCCTCCCGCTCCCAACGTGGGATGGAGGGGGAAGTACCAGCTCCTCTGCGGCCCGCTCCCCCTCCCGCTCCCAACATGGGATGGAGGGGGAAGTACCAGCTCCTCTGCGGCCCGCTCCCCCTCCCGCTCCCAACGTGGGATGGAGGGGGAAGTACCAGCTCCGCTGCGGCCCGCTTCCCCCCCTTGGCCAGCTTCCCGCGCACCCACCTCCCACGTGCCCCCCGGCTCACCTCCTGTGGCCTTGCCCCCCCCCCCCCCCCCGAGCCCACCTCCCGTGCCCCCCCCGAGCCCTCCTCCCGCGCCCCCTCCCCAAACCACCTCCCGTCCCTGGCAGCTGCCGCGGGGATATCGGGGGCAGAAGGGGATATCGGGGGCAGGAGGGGGAAGCGTCCGGCGACAAGCTGCACCCACCCGGTCAAGGTAAGTCACCCCACCCAGTCACTGTCACCCACTGTCACATCACTGTCCCACCCAGTCACTGTCACTCACTCAGTCACCCAGTCACTGTCTCCCACCCAGTCACTGTCTAAGTCACTGTCTCCCACCCAGCCACCCAGTCACTGTCTCCCACCCACTCACCCAGTAACTGTCTAGTCACTGTCTCCCACCCAGTCACTGTCTCCCACCCAGTCACTGTCTCCCACCCAGTCACTGTCTCCCACCCACCCAGTCACTGTCTCCCACACACCCACCCAGTAACTGTCTAGTCACTGTCTCCCACCCAGTCACTGTCTCCCACCCAGTCACTGTCTAAGTCACTGTCTCCCCCCCACCCACCCAGTCACTGTCTCCCACCCACTCAGTCACTGTCTAAGTCACTGTCTAAGTCACTGTCTAAGTCACTGTCTAAGACCAACCCACCCAGTCACTGTCTAAGTCACTGTCTCCCACCCACCCACCCAGTCACTGTCTCCCACCCACCCAGTCACTGTCTCCCACCCACCCAGTCACTGTCACCCAGTCACTCTCTCCCACCGTCATTCACCCACCCACATTCAACATTCACCCACCCACCCACTGTCATTCAACCATCCACCCACTCACTCACTCACTGTCATTCACCCACCCACCCACCATCATTCATCCACCCACCCACCATCATTCATCCACCCAACGTCATTATCCCACCCACCCACCGTCATTCAACCGTCATTCACCCACCCACCGTCATTCACCCACCCACTGTCATTCACCCACCCACCCACTGTCATTCACCCACTGTCATTCACCCACCCACTGTCATTCACCCACCCACTGTCATTCACCCACTGTCATTCTACTGTCATTCACCCACTCACCCACCCAGGCAGGCAGACACATGTCTTTTGTTGAAAATATAAAAATAAACAGGTTGCATTGTAATGTTTTATTCTGTAGTACAATAAGAAAACAGTTAAGTAAAAGTTGCGCTCTAAAAGATATTTTTTCGTGGTAGGTGCGCTATGGGTTCGGGGGGGGGGGCGCTATGGGTTCGGGGGGGGGCCTGCTCCTTTCATTTGTCCTGGGCCCCATGATTTCTCTTGGCGGCTCTGCCTGGATCACTCGCAGTCCTGGGCTGTTTTTGGCATTTATGGCGCCATACAGTACGTTTACGGTGCTATAAACGCCAAAAACAGACTCTGGGTGGACCGGGACGGAGGTGGGTGGACCGGGACGGAGGTGGGTGGGTGCCTCTGGCGCCACGGCAGGCAGCTAGTGGTAGGCTAGCCTATGCTGCTACGCAGGAGGAAGCGCAGCGCACTGTCATTGGTAGCACTCGGGAGTGATGCGGCTCTCATTGGTAACACTACCTACCAATGAAAGCCGTCTCACTCTCAAGTCGGGACCAATCTGTGCCGCAGCCGGGACCGCCATTGCGCTGTGGTTATAAATTATGCCCGCCCCTGAAAAAATTTCTGCGGACGCCCATGGTCCCTAAGGCTCAACAAAGTATCCGGCCACTCCTCCAGAGACTCTTACATCCACCACCAGTTTAAGCTCTTTCAAATCTAAGGCTGTCACACATTTTAATCTGGTCTGTAACTGTTTCATACGCCCATAATATTTATTATCTTTAACTGTGCATCCAATGTCTTGTATATAATGTATACCCTGCTCATTATGTAACTGTATTTGTAAACATGTATTATTTGTCTTAACTCTGTGCCCAGGACATACTTGAAAACGAGAGGTAACTCTCAATGTATTACTTCCTGGTAAAATATTTTATAAATAAATATATAAATAAAATAAATAAATTGATTTGAGTACTATAGTACTACACAATTGGGAAAACTAAAAACAATACAGTATATTGTTGGATGGGGTTTACTAACAAATTGTGGATCTTGGTACTAGAGGCAAACAATGTAGGTACCTGTATAGTTCACAGTATAGTTCTAGCAATATATATTATCAATAAGGCTAAAAGTCTAAGGGGGATATTACAGTAGCAAATCCGTGCGTAGAGCCGTTCCGATCGTATTTGCATTTTTTCTATTCTCTAAGCCCTTCTCGTATGTCCAAACCATGTGCAAAAGGCTTCTTTTTTTTTAGAAGCCAGTTTCATTCCGGGTCTGCAAATCTGAGCAGAATGAACAAATTTACATTCTTGTAAACTAGCTGTGTTTTAGTAGCTCCAAAAAGTGCAAAAGGCTAAACTGCTTCAAACAACCCGCATTTTATTTCTCGCCACCTCAAAGAGGTGATATTGTAATTGCGAGTTCCTGCCAAAATTTGAAATAGGCCTTTGTGTGGTGGTAGCGGCGGTGATGGAGGAGGAGAGATATGTGACAGTGGAGTTTCCCAGCACCTGGTTTAGTTCAATGCTAGGGCTGCTGCCATGAATAGCAGAGGTTGTATGTTCGGATCCTGTTGGGTCTGACCACAGTACCTCCTTTATCACAAGGGCCCATAGGCTTGTTAGTATTTGTTTTATGGAAATATTTTAGGGAGGTGTGGTTTAAATATACTTTGCATATCTCCCAGGGTACCTCAGGTGTGCTTCTTTTTGAGCATAAGTGTCTCTCCTTATGTTATTGGGAGAAAGGTTTGAGGGGATATAGATATATATTAGTACACACCACACCCACACCCACTACACCATGCGGTTTGTAACTTTATAGATGCGGTTTAAACTATGCCATTTGTAATACAGAATACAGAGTTTTAATCCGCGATTTATGACCATGTGATTTTACAAGGACAAATTCACAGCTAATAGAATATGCCCCATAGACAAGCTGAAGCACACCTTCACATTTCATGCAGCTTCTCCAAGTGGCCGATGTACTATGGCAATTTTGGAGTAAACTGGAGCAAATTGCATCATTGTTGTTTTGAGTCTTTGTTCCAATGTAGCAAGGACTCCAGTGTCAGAAGGAGGAGTTAGCAAGGAGTTTCTTGTCACACAGATTATAATGCGATGCATCATATTTTGCACCTTTTGCACGTTACGTACCAGGTGACATTCGGTTTGTTACTTAAAAATGTGCGTTTTATGTAAGACACTCGAGCAACATGTTTGGTACTGTAAGAGATATGTGCAGAGGTGCAACCAGGGAGACATATTTGGGGAAAATAAACCTTGGCTTTTATTCAGCCCGTAGCTTTAAGCAATGCAATTTAAGGCGTGCTTCTAATTGTGGCGCACGTGCGCACGCCGCCAAAACAAATTCATGTGTTCAATTGTGCGCGCACATAGTGTGCACAACCGATGCGTCCAAGCGTGCAAATTTTGAGCAGGCATCTGAAATTGATCCAGCCGCGCGACGGTCGCGTCAAGGCTGAAGTCGAACTGCTCACGTGACATGGCCACGCCTCCCGATGCCTGCAGTGCAGGTTGCGCATGTGCGTATCGCGCGAGTGAGGTTACGAGGTCGCGTGCGCACAGCCAGAGCAACTATAATCGAGGTCTAAGGAAGCACACAACTAAATAAACATCATATCCATTTATAAGGGCTAACTCACTTTACCAGTCCCTATATATGCTGGGAGGATAGGCCTCTTGTCAACCTCTGACTCCAAAGTGGTACCTATAAGCAGGGGACCCTTTATGTCATTCTGGGTTGGTGTCCATTGGGGGGCCACCCTCTAGCAGGTTCCAAGATCCGCTGTGCCCTGTAATAGAGGTCTGGTTCCTGGGTATCTTGGTGGCAGCACAGTCCTGTGCCCAAAACCACTTGTTCCTGGGAATCACTTCTGGCAACACCGTCCCTCTGTGCTCAAGAGATCTCCCTTGCTGTTCAAGCAGGAAGCTTTTCTACCTGTCTGATGAGCCAGATGGAGACTGGTTAATTGTTTGTAGCTGCAATTAACCAGCTGCCTGCTGGATTCCTCAGACCAATACAGGCTTTCTATAGAAGCCCTTTTAGACAGGGGTTCTGCTCCGTCACAGGTACATGTATGATGCAATTTTGGAACACAATTCATGCAATGCATCAAAACAAGTTTTTCGGTTTGTTGATAGGCCCCCAAATTTGCACATGTCTCCTATAGACCAGGGGGGCGCAAACTTTTTTCCCTGCGCCCCCCTGCCGGCTGTCCCCTCACTCCCGCGCCCCCCCCCCAACCCCAACTTACCCGCGCTCCGGCGTAATGACGTCACGTTGCCATAGCAACGTGACGTCACATGACCTCGCAGCGTCATTTTGACGCCGCGTTGCCATGGCGACGCAGGGAGGAAGCCGCCGGAGCCACGGTAAATTAGATTTACAGAGGCCCTGCAGCTCCCCCGGCACTTAATTTAAGTGCCTTCGGGAAGCGCGCGGGGCCTCTGTAACCCCGCGCCCCCCGTCGGCAGTGTCGCGCCCCCCCTGGGGGTCGCGCCCCACAGTTTGCGCACCGCTGCTATAGACCATACATTCTGGATGTACTCATTGAGATAAACACAATAAGGGGATTTAAATACATTAAGGGGATTTATGTAATATGTAGAGTGTCAGTTGACTCTTGCAGGTCTGTGGTGGCATAAACAAGCCCAGCTAATGACCTACATCAAATAAAAAAACAAACTTGATTAACAGGTTCCCTACACCTGACATAACTCAAAGCAATAAATAGAATTACAAATTCCGTATGTCAAAGCACACTGTTATTTGCATTGGTTAAAAAAAAAAAGTTAAATTATATTACTTCCCCATCTGGAATCTCCCTAGAGCACTAGGCTTGTTGCTTAATGCAATATTTAGTGACAAAGACAAAGATGATACTATAAAATTGGCTACATCCATGCATATTTCACCTTTTTCTGATTAATTTAGGAGACAGATGACGAGATTATTGCACTTTCCTAAGTAATTGTTTTTTCTCCCCCAAGAGTAACTTCATATTTGGAGTCACCAATTTCACTTTAACTTCTCATCTCAGTGGTCGGCGCAATCATATATAGCATGTAAATGGCTAAATGTATTGTTTCCAGCAGGAGAGTCTGAAATGCACAACCCTCTGAATGGTGTAGGAAGCATGATGCTATAAGTTTGGTAATTCCAAATCTCTGCACACAGCACCTCAAATTCCATGGAAACACAACATGTTGCTAAAGCAGAAACATACTGTACAAGGCATTCGTATAATCTCTTATGAAATCACAAATCATGCAGCAAAGTTCCGGGATCATGTTGTGACTCATTTTTTACTCATACTTCACATCATTCAGAGATAGTGAATCAAATGAAAAAACTTCAGACAAATAAATGCTTTCTCCGAAGAACGTTAATATCTCATTAGCATGTGATCGTACATAGAAATATTTATATTTTTAACACGCAGGTTCTGTTGCTGTATACTCCTGGAGGGTAATTAGAATGGCACAGCTGTGAGCACGTGACATGTGTACGTTACCAGGGTTACTACACACAGATACCCAGCTGACTCACTTATCTCCCTGCAGTTTCCCTGTAGGAGACGAGTGCAGAGGTATAACCAGGGAGATATATTGGGGAAAGAAACATTGGCTTTTATTTAGCCCGTATCTTCAAACAATACATCTTTAAGGCAGCATACACATAAACACACAGCCTATCCCTTTGTATGGGCTGACTCACACTTCCCAGTCCCTACCTGCAGGGCTGGGAGGATAGGCCTCTTACCAGCCTCCGACCCAAAGTCCAAAGAGGTACCTGTTATTAGGGGCTCTTTTCCTCAGTCCGGGTCTGGGTTGGTGTTCATGGGGTGCACCCTCTGGCGGGGTCCAGTAACCGCTGTGTCCTGGAATAGAGGGGCTGGTTCCCTGGTATCCCTCTCTGCCAGAAAACACCTTCCATGTGCTAGAGAGATCCCCTGCAGTTCAAGCAGGAGGCTCTTCTACCTGGCTGATGAGCCAGGTGGAGACTGGTTAATTGTCTGCAGCTGCAATTAACCAGCTCCCTGCTGGACTCATGGGGCAGATCCAGGCTTTCTATTGGAAGCCCTTTTAGACAGGGGTTAAGGCCCTGTCACAGTCCCTGTAAAGAGTAATACCTCCCGCCAATCCATCAAAATATACCTCAAATCGCTGCCACCACCAAGGATAAATTCCTCTATGATAATACTTCTAGGGGTCCTCAGAACCCTGTTTACTATGAAAAATATGATTAATACACAGAAATCTTTGTAGCAAAATGTGCCTGAAAATGCAGTTACTCTCTTCAAAAAGTGCAAAACCCTTACATTGGAAACAAAATAAGCCCACCTTCTGGAGGTGTGCCCTTAACTCCCCCCTAATCAATCTCCAATTACAGTTTTATGGTCTGGGGAGAAACATTTTTTTTATTATGATTATTGAAAATGCCCGAGTATAAAAAATACCCCAGAGCTTTCTTTCTATAATCACCATTACATTTGTATAATTACAATACACGTGTGGACACCCATGTTGATAGGGGTCACTTCAGACGCGTCACTAGGTGGTAAGCAAGTAAGGCACCACCTAGGGGCAGCCATGTCACTGGGGGTGGTGGCAGGAGGGGAGAACTGTGGAAGCGGAGCAGTCGAGCAGGGCGGTGGCAGAGGAGGATAGCGGCGGGATAAGAGGACGGATGACTGTTGGAGTGGTGCAGGGAGGCAGAGGTGTTGGATGTCACGGCAGCACCAAAGCAGGGCGGCAATCTGAGCAAGGAGGAGGACATCCGGGAGGAGAGCGCCTCAGCGGTCTGACCCGAAAGTCTTCACTGACCTCCGGTGTCTGCTGCTGCTACAGCACGGTCCTCCCCAGCCATCCTCTGCCTTCCCTGCTTCGCTACCGGCATCCAACTCCTTTGCCGCCCTGCTCCGCTCTGGCAGTCCTCCATCCTTTTCTCCTGCCGCCCTCCTCTGCCACCGCCCTGTTCCAGTCCCGGTGAAAGGAGATGAGGAGAGGGGTGAGAGATGATGAGAGAGGAGGAGGACAAGTTTGCACTTTGTATTTTTCAATGTATGGAATAAGTGTTACCATTATTCCCAATGTACAGACAGTACTGAACAACAAATAACACAAAACAAGGCATTTGGAAGGCACGCTTTAGTTTTACTTAAATCACAGTTTTTGTAAGGCATAGATTTAGTGTATGGACTAAACTTTATACGATACAGGGCAGGGCATTGTGGGCACCACTAGAGCTAGAGGGTATGCTGAGATTGGTGTCATCGGATTCTTTCCTGTCTGGTATTTAGCAGTTACAGAGTCCGAAGGCCACTCTCATCCAGGTAAGTATGAAAAACAGAACAAAAAACAAAAAAAGGAAAAATAGTGTACAGTAGTACTGTCACAATTTCCACAAAAAAATCAATGAAGATATATAGTATTATAGGCTGAAGCAGTAAAATTCCGGGCATTACTGAAACCCCTGCTCTCTGATTGGTCAGGATTCCGGACATTATTCATTCAGTAATGCACGGAATTTTTGATAACTTGCCAACTCACCTTTCAGAGATGCAGGGGAAGCCTCCGGCAGCAACTCCGCTCCTCTCCTCACTGAGCAGGACAAGCAGTCTCTCTCCCTCTCTCACAACACGGCAGGATAAGTAGTCTCTCTCCCTCTCTCACAACACGGCAGGATAAGCTGTCTCTCTCCTTCTCTTGCAACATGGCAGGATATGCAGTCTCTAACCCTCTCTCACAACACGGCTGGATAAGCAGTCTCTCTCCCTCTCTCACAACACGGCAGAATAAGCAGTCTCTCTCCCTCTCTGACAGCTTCTAGTGCTGTCAGAAGCTTCAGTGTCCCAACTGGTAACTTTGTTACTTGCAACAAAGTAATATTTCTCAACACATCTATAGCCTGTGCTAAGGCAATTTGTATTTCTTTTTATTTAGTTATAGTTAATATCACAGTCCCCCAACTTCTCTCCCACATCTCCCCTCCACTAACCCCAATTCTCCCCTCCAGTCCCCCAATCGTCCCCGTCACCCCTTTTCCCCCTCACCCCTTTTCCCCCCTCACCTCTCTCTCCCCCTCACCTCTCTTTCTCCCCCCACCTCTCTCTCCCCCTCACCTCTCTCTCTCTCTCCCCCCACCTCACCGCTCTCTCTCCCCATCACCTCTTCTTCTCTCTCCCCCTTACCTCTCTCTTTCCCCCCTCACTTCGCTCTCTCCCCTCCACCTCTCTCCCCCCTCACCTCTTTTTCTCTCTCCCCCTCACCTCTCTCCCCCCTCCCCTCTCTCTCTCTCTCTCCCACTCACCTCTCTCTCTCCCACTCACCTCTCTCTCCCCCCTCACCTCACCTCTCTCTCCCCCTCACCTCACCTCTCTCTCCCCCTCACCTCACCTCTCTCTCTCCTCTCACCTCTCTCTTCCCCCTCATCTCTCTCTCCTCCCACCCCCTCACCTCGCTCCCCACCTCTCTTCTACCCTCCTCCACCTCTCTCAATCCCCCCTCACCTATCTCTTCTCCCCCACCCTTGCCTCTCTCCTCCTCCCCCCTCACCTGTCTCTCTTCTCCTCCTCCTCACCTCTCTCTCTCTCTTCTCCACCTCCCCCCTCCTCTCCCCCATCTCATTTGTTACTTTACTTCTTTTTCCTACACAGGTGCATCAGCGTAGTTCCGAGTTATATATCTTTACAAAAGTGTCTATTATTTTATGAAAAAAGCCTACATTTAGCTTATAATAGTAATAATCCCCTCAGAACAGGGCTTCGCCTCGGGCCTTCAACTCTTCCAGCCAGGGTATTATTGGCCAGTAATGCCCCGTTCTTCTGGGATTATTACTTAATTATAGGCTAAAGCAGTAAAATTCAGGGCATTACTGAAATTCCTGCTCTCTGGTTAAAATTCCGGGCATTATTCATTCAGTAATGCTCTGAATTTTTTGCAGCTTGCAATGTGTTTATTTCCGATCAGCCAACCAGCTTTCAGAACAGCTCTGAGACAGGGCAGGGGATTGGTCAGAAGGCAGGAACCGCTCTAAGACAGGGCAGCGGATTGGTCAGGAAGTATAAGCCACAGGTTGACCCCGCCCCCTCACTCCATAAACAGGAGCTGACTGAGAAGATTCAGTTGAATTGGGGGAGGGGGGGGAGAGAGAGAGTCTGCAAAGCAAGTGAGTGGCTGTCTGCAGTCTGTTTGTTTCTGTGTGTGTCAGTGTCAGCAGGAGTGTTTATGGGTGTATCTGTGTGTGTGGGGGGGGGGGGGGGGTGGTGTGCTGTTGTGTGTGTAGCAGCAGTAGAGTTTGTGTGTGTGTAGAGCTGCTGTGTGGTGTGTAGAGCTGCTGTGTTGTGTGCTGAGCTGCTGTGTGTGTGTTGAGGTGCTGTGTGTGTGTAGAGATGCTGTGTTGTGTGCTGAGTTGCTGTGTGTATGTTGAGGTGCTGTGTGTGTGTAGAGATGCTGTGTGTGTGTGTATGTATGTATCAGTGTCAGCAGCAGTGTTTATGGGTGTAGCAACAGCAGTGTGTGTGAGTGTGTGTGTGTGTGTTGTGCTGTTGTGTTGTATGTGTGTGTAGCAGCGGCAGAGTTTTGTGTAGCAGCAACTCTTCAAACCAGGGCATTATTTACCAGTAATGCCCTGTTCTTCTGGGATTATAACTTAAATACTACTCACATTTTAAGTGAGAATTACAGGCGTTTGGGTTGTTCCGAGTAACCAACTCATCAAGTATAGTAGATCATCCGCTGAAAGGGCAGGATAATACCAGAAAAACAAGGCAGAGGACAAGAGGATAATGTAGAAAACTTTATAAGCAAGGTATAATAAAAACAGTAACCACTTACAAGTGGATAATTGACCGTGAGCAGTGAGACCCCCTGGGTTATGGAGTGGGGGATAAAGTCCTGGAGAACCCCTTTTACAGCAAGCCCTCGCGGTGGCCGTCCACAAAAAGTCACTGTACAGGGGTCCAGATGTCCTTGTAATCCTCCACAGCTGCATCTGCTCAGTCAACTTGGTTCCTGCTTGGTAGGTGTCCCCCTACGCGTTTCGTCTAAGTAGACTTCCTGCCGAGTATTTAGGAGTAGTTGTCACCAAGTGACACAAAGCCCAATGGGGCAGGTGTCTGCTTGCAATGTATGATGTCTATGGCTGAATACAGATTAGTGTCATAGAGGCAGTGCATTTGGGGGACCCCTATAAAAAGGTATAATCATGTGTCTAGGGTGCTGAATGTGGGATGAGAGAGGAGGAAGAGGAGGGAATGAGGAAGGGGGGTGAGAGAGGGGATGAGGAAGGGGGTGAGAGAGGGGATGAGGAAAGGGGGGTGAGAGAGGGGATGAGGAAGGGGCGTGAGAGAGGGGATGAGGAAGGGGGGTGAGAGAGAGGGTGAGGAAGGGGGGTGAGAGAGGGGATGAGGAAGGGGGATGAGGAAGGGGCGTGAGAGAGGGGATGAGGAAGGGGGGTGAGAGAGGGGATGAGGAAAGGGGGGTGAGAGAGGGGATGAGGAAGGGGGGTGAGAGAGGGGATGAGGAAAGGGGGGTGAGAGAGGGGATGAGGAAAGGGGGGTGAGAGAGTGGATGAGGAAGGGGCGTGAGAGAGGGGATGAGGAAGGGGGGGGGAGAGAGAGGGTGAGGAAGGGGGGTGAGAGGGGATGAGGAAGGGGGATGAGGAAGGGGCGTGAGAGAGGGGATGAGGAAGGGGGGTGAGAGAGGGGATGAGGAAAGGGGGGTGAGAGAGGGGATGAGGAAGGGGGGTGAGAGAGAGGATGAGGAAAGGGGGGTGAGAGAGGGGATGAGGAAAGGGGGGTGAGAGAGTGGATGAGGAAGGGGCGTGAGAGAGGGGATGAGGAAGGGGGGTGAGAGAGAGGGTGAGGAAGGGGGGTGAGAGAGGGGATGAGGAAGGGGCGAGGGACGGGATGAGGAGGGGGCATGAGAGAGGATGAGGAGGGGGCATGAGAGAGGATGAGGAGGGGGCATGAGAGAGGATGAGGAGGGTGTGGGTGAGAGAGGATGAGGAGGGTGGGGGTGAGAGAGAGGTTTAAATGGGCCAATAAGCTTGAGCGTTGCCTGAGCGTGACATACCTACACCTCCTATGTAGTTATGTATGTCAGGAATCAGGGGATCCCCAGAGCCGAAATGAATGTGTTTCAGCTCTGGAGACCCTCTGCTTCCTACCTAGGGAGAGGAAAACGTATTTTGGGGATTTTTTATTATTATTTTTCTTTGGGAGGGGGGGAGTAGAAATGGAATAGTGCTTCCCTAAGGGCAGCACATACCCTAGGGAGGGGCCTGGGTAACTTGAATCTTTGAGGGTGAAATATATATCTTATATGTAACACACACCAACCTGTCATATTTAGTATCAATCTTATCAGCTGAGCACCATTGTTAGAATGTTGGTTTAGTCTTGTGAATCATATCAGATCCAAGATATCTTTATGTTTAGTAAATGTTGACAGACATGTGAACTGTCTTCCTGGCCACACCGTCTTGTTTTATCCACATCCCTTTGGAATTTATTTTAAGCTTTGGATAACCCCAGTTTTAGACACACACAGGAAACAAGTTGGGTCATTCTGGAAAGGCCCAAAAAAAACAAAAACCATGTATTTTGTTCCTGTCACTCTCATTTAGACATCTCCTTGTTTTATTGATCAATAAATACTGAGGCCAGTTTGACTTTACATGGAAGAAAAATAGGTCATTAAAAAAAGTTAACCCTTTGTGTACCAGATTATTAAAATACTGAATATTTTAATGGGGTTATCGTGACTATGCAGTAACTTGCACTGGTTTAAAGCAGCAGTCTATACTGATCGCCCTTTTATACTCTTCAGTTTTTTTAACTTTCTTTCAGTGCTGTCTTCTTGGCCTTTCCAGCGCTGTTTTTATTTTTAAATCTGATGCCTTGTTGAGGAGCGTTTGAACTATTAAATGCCCGGGAGGTTAAAATAGAGCTCTCGCCAGAGCCCAGTGCAGTCTAAGGCTGCACTTAAACCAAATGCATTGCCGCCGTTGCGTGCGCTTATAGTACAAGCGATGCGACGGAGCGACGGCTTGGTCGCGATCGCTAGAAGTCAAGTCAATTTGATTTTTCCAGTGACCAAAGCCTGACGCCACCGTCGCCGTCAGCACTATAAGTGCAGCCTAAAGGTTAACATGGTGAGACACTAGAGCTTAATGAATTATGATTTTTTTTCTAATTCCCCTTCTATTTTAATTCCCGTTCTGGAGTGGTTTGCTGCTTCAAAAACAATAAATCAGTGTTTTTCTCGATTTATCATGATGATGGTGGATAGAAGACAGATTGTTAAGCAGTGTGCACACTGATCTGGAGCCGAGGACCTACCAGAACGTGTTCCGTAGTGGGTGAACATGTGCTAAAAAAACACTCAATGCTCTTTTTTAGTTGGGAAAGTGTGAATGTATTTCCTTTTCATGCCATGTTCTTGCCTTTTTGTTTTTCCAAATGAAGAATGGTGCATTAAGAAGAAGAGCACCTTGGACATATGCAGACTTGTATGCTGGAATGGACCACGGAAGGACTTTTTGTGAGTGCATTCTATTTGAGCACACCAGTTTGATTTGACCTTTAAGAACACCGATAAATTCCCTTTTGATGGGTAATATACTCTTTAAAGCAGCAGTCCAAACTGCCATTTTCTTTCCTTCCCCCCCCCCTTTTAATATGTGCATCAATACAATCCACACAATGATAAGTAATTAGCTAAGTTGCCGATTGATCGGTGAAGATTCGCTGGGGGTTCACTAAATGTCAGTGCAGCAGAAGCGGACCAAAGATGCAAAGTTCTGTGGGGAAGATCATGTGTCCAGGCTGTCACTACATACAATTGGTGCACTGCTAGAGAGAGGGTAGGCTCAAAAAGGGTTGTGCCAGAGCCTGTTTCAGAAGGGGATGGGACTTTGTAAATGGTTACTTTAGAAACAAAAAATGCTTGTTACATTATAATACATAAAAAATGTCAGTTTGTTTTTTACATGCTACAAATATTTTCTCATAGTACTGAACTGATTTTTTTTTTTTAAACACACATGTAGGATATTGCTCTGCAGCTTTAAAGCTCACCTCTGACCAGTTTGCACTATCTACAGGTTGTTAGGTTTGCCTGACAGTAATGCAGCACTAATAAAGCAGGAAACAGACAAAGAGGCCCAAAGCTACTTCCAATGTGACAAAAATACGCAGTGCAATACCTATATATTCTCTTGAAAAAAAGGGTCATTTAGTTTAACCCTTTGGCCAAAGCGTCTTAAGCCTGCTGCCACTTTCAAGGCATGACCGTAGCAGGTCCTACCTTTTGCCAGATTACGACAGATCTAATGTGATAAGTCTTCCTGTAATTATACAGGTTAATAAGAATTTTAACCGAGGGAGTGTTAGGACCTGCTGCGGTCATGCCTTGAAAGTAGCAGCAGGCTTAAGACGCTTTGGCCAAAGGGTTAAATTAAATGACTCTTTTTTCAAGAGAATATATAGGTTTTGCACTGTGTATTTTTGTCACATTGGAAGTAGCTTTGGGCATCTTTGTCTGTTTTTTGCTGTGTACATTTAGCCACTCCCACTAGCACTCCTTTTGATATATATATATATATATATATATATATATATATATATATATATATATATATATATATATATATATATATATATATATATAATGTTGTAATGGTAGGGGTTTCTCAGAGCTTGTTGGGTATCTGTGTGTTCACTAATATAGCAGGGTAAACTACCGGATTAAGGCTAATGCTCTTACAGTATTTACTATTGCTGAACTGAGGAAGGTTCTCCGAACCAAATTGCAACACACTGGGGTTGACTTCAATGGGGATGTGCAGCCGAAAATGGCTTGAATGGCTGCTATTGCAGGTATAGAATTCCCCCTATTACAAAGAGAGACATGACATTTGGTTGTTCGATTTTATCGCACATGTGAAAACTTCTTGCAAGGAAATTTGAAATAAAAAAAACTACCCAAGATTTCTTCTTCTTCCATTGACTTGCATTTGGTCTATGAAACTCTTCTTCGGTGCTATAACTACAAAAATGATAAATTTAGCAGATGTTATTAAATAAATCTACATGCTAAAAATTGAGTTTTCCTGTTTGAGTTGTTAAATTAAATACTGTTTGTGATTATATTAATATTAGCCCTGCCTACGAACATGCATGAGATGTAAGGCAAATTAATCAAGTGAAATGAATTTCAGACAAACACTCTGTTTGCAGAATTTTATAGAGATGAGATGAATTACCTGTTTAAAAGGGTAAGTTTCTGATACTTGTGGGTAGATAACATTTGATGGTGCTCTGAAGTGCAGGGGAGCAAAGTCAGACAAGGTCTTTTAGCAATGCCTTTTGCTGTTCCCTCCACTGGGGCCCAGATTACTAAACATGTTTGACCATTTAACGTAGCATTAACCTTAGTTAACGTAACATTAAAGCTGTAATCACTTAAGAAAGTAAAGTAGTATTAACATCACAGTAAAAGCCAGCATTATAAGGAACGGACGAGAGGGAAAATTATATGCAAATTATATGCAATTCAGCTGCTAGCAGAAGAATCCCTTACTCACGAAGCTCAATTAATGCCAATGTTATGTTATGTTAGTGTAGCCAGGTCACCTGATGGCTACTATTCTGCCCTTGGGCTGGCAGTAAACCCTGTTACAATCACAAAGTAGTTGGTATGGGGGTTTCCTCCTCCCTTTTCGTAATGCACTTGAGTGACAGCAGGGGGTGGTACATCCTGTTGTAGCTGGGAGAACGGGGTGCCCGCCTCCTGGCTGTACTTAAGGGCAGAACCGCCCTAAAGTTAGAGGTTGTCCTTCCCCCTCTGAGGAAGGCAGGTCACACAACTGGGTGCCTGAGATTGGGGCCTTCCCTTGTGCTCTTCCCTCCGGGGGAGAGTAAGTGTGGCCCATACCCCTGCTTCTGCTAGGGAGGTGGGGAAGAGCTAGGATGGCTGCGGGTGCCCTTGGCCTGTAGTGACGGTCCAGGGACCATCATTCAGTGAGAGCTCAGAGTACTGCATTGGGAAGAAGCCAACCATGTAACTGTGCTGTACAGAGTGAACAAACCGTTCCTGTTATATATCTCCTGACTGGTGCGTGACCTTACTGGGAGGGGAGAGGTAATAAGTTCTCCCGTGGAAGATAACCTTCAGTTCCTGGAATCTACGGCAGATGGAGGCGCTGCACTGCTAAAGAGATATGTGGGGTATGAATCCCAGAAGCCTGTTCCTGTGTCCCCACTACCATCGGCGGAAGACTCAGCCCTCCTGTTGCCAGCAGGTATATGCACAATTCACCCTGTAATGGCCCCTATCTGCGATTGGGTGGGGGAAACATTGTTACATTAGCTAAACCTAAACCTGGTGTTCCTTTAATCCAGACACTGAAATAGAGCAAATGCAATATGTAAGACCCTATAAACACCAGTCTAAGGTATGACTTAGGGGTGCGTAATATTTTTTTTGGAGGGCGCAGTGGTTACAGAGGCCACGCGCTCTTCCCGAAAGCATTTACATTAAAGGCCGTGGAGCGCGCGAGGCCTCTGTTAGGCAACGGCCCCAGTCATACCTGCAGCACGCGCGCCTGGAGACCTGGCGGCACGTGCACAGTTTTAAGCCGTGATTAGCGGTCTGTAGGGGAACTCTAGGGGAGCGCGGGGGCGGGGCCATGGCGGGGGTGCCCTTCCATTGATTCGCTCAAATCACATGATCGCGTCACGGCATAGGAACACAGAATTCTTGTCTTCCCTGCCAGCGTACGCGTCACAGTGCATTGCGCACCCACACAGTCACTGGGGCCTGCCCCATAGAGTGCTGTGCTGTGGTGTGTGGTGCGCATGCCATAGCGCGCACCGCAGCGGCCAATGGGGAGCTGACCTTAACTTACTTACCGTGACTTCAGCGACACATAGCCATGGCAACGCAGCATCAAATTACGCCGTGGGTCATGTGAGGTGATGTCACAGGCAGGGGGCGGAGCACAGAAAGTTTGCGCACTGCTGACTTAACTAACAGTGTTATTTTCCTCTCCTCTAAAAAAACCCTATTTGAGTGTGTGGCTGGGAATAACCATAAGAGAATAAAATGGAAATAATGTCGCGTTTTTTAAGATAATGTAGTGTTATATTAAAATAAGAGGACATAAACCCTATGCTATTATGTTCTTGCATGGGCGTTATTTTTGCGTATAATTTGTTTTGTGAGTATGCAGTACAATTTAGGGAAAATAAAGTGCAGGGAACGCGCAATCATATTTAGCTTGCGTTTTCAAACTGCATTTTCACTAACTGAATAGATATTACTCTTTTAGTGTGAGAATCCTATTGATTGTATTAGTATATTCAACAGACAATAGATCTACCTAATTTCAGGCAAAGGGTAATATATATCTGTTTATAACTTTAACTTTGTATACTTATATAGTTCTTTGAACACATGTTCACCACAGAACTATCACCGTTACCTAAGAGGAATTTATTTCATAAACTCCCACTACGCTATGCTATGATGGATACATCTATACAGGAATCATTATACACCCTGTGAATTTCTCTGATATATGCTGCTCTTAGAATATCTCCATAAGAGACATACATCTCCAACAGCAGTACCTGGCTACTAGATACATTGAACATTAATAAAAGGCACATTGACACTGAGTAACCTTAGTCAGTTGTACACCCTATTAGAGGGTATACACCAGTTTTTAATCACATTTGAATTTATTAATAAAGTGTTTTTATACATACTTTTTTCACCTCTGACCGCATTATTATTATATAAAGGTCTGCAGTGTGCCTATATCAGGGATCTTATGTACCTTCTCCAGGTACACCTATCTGATTGTTCCTATTTATGTAACGCCACTTGCCCTCATTTTACATAGTTTAGTGAGCCTAGGTTTATATGGCTGCGTCCATAGAGGGGGGAGCCGCGCTCCTCCGCGCTGACGCTGAGGCTCGTCTGCGCAATCAGGAGCGATTGCATGAACTAGCAGACGTGCCAGCGGGCGCGATCGGGAGGCGGGGGGAGGCATGGCACTGACGTCACTGGGCCAATAGCCCATGAAGCGCCGACATCACGGCGCCGGGACGTTGCTTTGCTCTGATTGGAGGTTTTCAGCCGACAGCGCGCTCAGAAACAGGTTCTGCTGTCGGCTGAAAATCCCTGCGCCTCAGCACGCCTGCGGGCGCTCGCGGGAGCCCCCTCTCAAGACATCCTCATTGAGGATGACGGGGCTCATCGCGAAGCGTCCGCACGGCTCAGCGCTGACTGTCCTTCTACGGACGCAGCCTAACAGAGATTCACTGAGCTCAGATAAGGGGCTTAATCTGACATGAGCTGCCATAAAAGTCAAGGTACAAGTTAGCACCACACCGAGCCCCAATATCATTTATTGGAATTTAGTGAATCCCAGCCTATGAGCCCTGGAAGGGAGTGGGACGCGGAACAGGGGGTGATTCTTTTTTTAAATATCTTAACATAGAGAAGCAGGTAGAAAATGCTTTTCTTGACATTTTGGAGCCCACATTTTGGGAATTCAAAAATCTTATAATATGACCGGGTAGAAAAAAAGTTATAGGAGGGACAGTATGTGAGAGAAATATAGAATTGATTTTTTTCCATTACATTTTGGTATCCAAATTTTGAACATTTAAACATGTAACAATTTTCCTGTGAGGTGCTCACAGAGCTTTTCCTGATGAAGGTCCAAATTTGAAATCTCAAACAATCAACATTTTTCCTTGAAATTCCTCTAAACGTTGTTTCTCCGAAATTTTAGATCCAAATATTGAAAATGCCAAAATCTGGAAATGTTCCAGGAATGGACTTGTGACTGGCTTCCCATATATGTTTAACATGAACAGGTAGTAAAATGGTGTTAGTCAAAAACATTTTTTAAATTAAATGTTGCAGTCAAAACTTCAATGCAAGTGTTATGGGATATCATTTTTACCTCTGTGGAAGACACGTATGCATGTTACTGTATGATGGTAAAAATCAATAAAAATCTGAGTAAAAAAAAAGTTCCAATAGCCCACAATTTTCCTACAAATTACCCTTCAATTGCTCTCTTTCAATGTACAGGCAGTCCTCATTTTACAACGCTTCGCTTCACAACGAATGGCTTATCCAACGCTATGCAATGCATACCTATATTCATTTTTACAACGCCAAAACGGCTTATCCAACGCTCTTACGACGCTTTGCAAAGTTGTTTATGTGTATATTATATATATATAATATAATTATATTATACTGTATAATATATTATATTATTAAATTACATGATATATTATATATATATATAATACAGTATATACACTATATAATGAATGTGTGTGCTCCATATCTTATTGCCTGAGTGAAATATTTTGTGTATTTTAGCATTAAAAATGCCTTCAGGAACGGAACCTTTCATTTAAACAGTGTTCCTATGGGAAAACGTGTTTCGCTTTAAGACGTTTCGCTATCCAACAACATTTTGAGTAACGCATTGTGTTGGATAACCGAGGACTGCCTGTATAACTGAACCATGTAATAAAAAGGTTGTAAGAGATGTAGGGCATGCAGGGCCATCTAAACAAGAGTAGGGGCCCCCGGGCAAAGCAGTGCACGGGGCCCTGCCTACACTGTCGCTCCCAGCCTCCCACGCGCTCACTAGCAGCAGCAGGCACCGGAAGTGCTGCACTGCTAGGCTGCGAGCGGTTGTGACGCGAGCCGGGGTGCCGGGCGGGCGGAGAGTGAGCAGAGCCGAGGTTCCACTTCCAGGCGGTGGAGAGTGAGCGGTGCCGGGCGGGGGAAGAGCAAGCCGGGGTGTGGGGGGCGCCGCGGCGGGGGGAGAGCGAGCCCTCCTAGCTAGACTTAGAACGGAGATTTTACATTTTTAGCATTGGTGGGTAGGATTGCCAGATGGCTTGTCCAAAAATACTGGACACAATGGTAAAAGTTGTGATGCCCCCAATACATACACATATATATATATATATATATATATATATATATTAAAAAAACACTCTCCCGAATACATATAAAATATAGCCCTACCACTCCCATATATATTAAATATACCCCTACCACCCCCATATATATTAAATATACCCCTACCACCCCCATATATATTAAATATACTCCTACCACCCCAATATATATAAAATATACCCCCACCTCCCCATATATATTAAATATACTCCTACCACCCCAATACATATAAAATATACCCCCACCACTCCATAAATATTAAATATACTCCTACCACCCCAATACATATAAAATATACCCCCACCACTCCATAAATATTAAATATACTCCTACCACCCCAATACATATAAAATATACCCCCACCACTCCATAAATATTAAATATACTCCTACCACCCCAATACATATAAAATATACCCCCACCACTCCATAAATATTAAATATACTCCTACCACCCCAATACATATAAAATATACCCCCACCACTCCATAAATATTAAATATACTCCTACCACCCCAATACATATAAAATATACCCCCACCACCCCATATATATTAAATATACTCCTACCACCCCAAAAATACTTGTAAAGAGCTTTTCATCAGTGTAACATAAAGGGTGTACTAAAACCATGGTTTTCCCAGAATGCGGATGTCCAGATATTGGAAATTAAAAATGTCAACAGTTTTCCTGGAATGTACTTGCAAAGAGCTTTTCATTGGTATAAGATGACAAGGAGGTAACAATTGTGCACAAGATATAGAGCTTGGTGGACGGATACTTGTGAATTATATATAAGGATTACTTATATTCTGTACCACACTCCCATTTTATACTGTTCTTTATAAGCTTTGAAAAATCATAATAAATGAAAAAGTAATATACACTTGGTCTTCGCTTATACAATGGAATGCGTCCCGCAAACCGCCGTCGGATAACGGACCGTCGGACCGTCGGATTGCGGGTCCATGTTAATCCGCGGCGGCGTCGGATAAGCAGTTCCGATAACGTCGGACAATGCGTGCAGTGGACTGCATTAGGCTGCGGTCCCAGTCACCGCCAAAGCGCACGGCTCGGCGTGCGCTGTGCTATCAAGCCCCGCCCCCCAGTCCGGCCGGTCCCAGTCCCTACCTTGTTGCGCACCTTTCCCCAGCGGTGCGCGACAGGTTTTCAGGGAGGCAGGAGAATTTGAACTCGACATCTGCGGCCACACCCCCGCCGGCAGTTCAGCCAATAAGGGTGAACCAGCCGCGGGACGTCATGGCCACCCCCCCGCAAACCCACAGCCACGCCCCCTCCCGTCGCAAACCTTCCCTCTCCCCCCCTCCCCCCGCGCGTGCCACAGTGAAGACTGGGGACTCAGCCTTATGCGGCGTCGGATAAGGCGTTCGATGGAAAGCGGAACGTCGGATACCAAGGGCCACCTGTACATTAATGAGAAGGTAAGTAATAGGATGTCATTTTCCCCTTTTCTTCCATGTTAAAACGAAATATTCATATCAAAAATAAGACACTCGGTTCGTGTGTTTCTCATGATGCAAACATGAGTGGGGTAAAAATGAGCATGGGGTGAGCATGATTTATAGACTCCTAGGTTACAGACTAGTTTTTTTTTATCTGAATTTATCAAAGAAAAACATTCAGTTTGCGATGAAGTGGATTTTTTCATTGTCAAATCTGATGCTACTGTACCTGTGTGTCCCAGCTTTGCATGTAGGAGAAGGCTGTCAAGGGAAGGACATATTGGATGTATCCATGGTCTACTGTACCTGTCTCCCGGCCTAACCTGTGCAAAAATATGGGTTGTTTTCAGTTATTAATATCTCCATTGCTGAAGAGGCATGCAAATCCAACATGTAGAGCTTCTACATTTACTGTATAATGCCATTTCGCTGCTGAGAGAAATATTCTCTTAATTTTGCCTGAGTGTCACTTAGATACATAACTTTGTTTGACACATTCCTGAAAGATGTGTGTTTCCTGCAATTCGTTCACGAGGCTCATTATTGATTGATGGTTTGCTGAATTCTTTTCACCTGCATGCTCTGCTGCTGAGGGAGTTTGAAGGTACGCTCTCCCGAGTCACTGACTGCAGGGTGTGTATTGTATTGCAGGCCCCTTCAGCACTGGTGAGTTATGTTACAAATTTCAACTTACTTATTCTCATTAAGATAGACCCTGAGTAGTCATGAAGTGGATTGACACACAGTCTGTGGTTTTTTTATGGTCCTTGCTGAAAAGTGATAGGAGATAGGTTGACATTACTGGGTTACAAATATCTCCTGTCACTAGTTCGAGCTGCATGTATAAATTGTGTTAGTGGTGTAATACCATGCACAGAATTGTATTATCACACACAAAACAGTTATCATATCTTAGTGAATTAAGCCCTTTGCAGCTGTGTTGAGGACATATTCTGTATGTAGCAGCTTTAATGTGACTATATGGGGATACAGTAGGTTGCCTTGTAAACCACAGAGTGATGAGGTAATGACCATGAGATTATAAAGGAATCTGGCTCTTCTCTTTGACAAAGTCTACTGCACAATGACCTACAGATCATTTTCACTACTTTATTTTATTTATAAAATTTTTAACAGGAAGTAACATTGAGAGTTACCGCTCATTTTCAGTACGTCCCGGGGACAGAGTTATGATGACAAATACATGGTTACAAATACATAGTTACAGTACATAAGTGAACAGGGTATACATTATATACAAGACGTAGCATGCACAGTTAAAGATAATATATATTATAGGGATATGTAAGAGTTACAGAACAGATTTAAATGTGAGACAGCTTTAGTTTTGAAAGAACTTAGACTGGTGGCGACTGTGAATGTCACCGGTAGATTGTTAAAGCCACACTGAAGATTCTTTCCCGCAGGTCATTCAGTAGCACACACACTGCAGATTGTGGCTCCCAGGACACAATTCCTAAAAATGGATGATCTGTATGAAAATATAGGACCTGGAAAATATTTCCACGGGTTGCTGGCCTTACCTAGAACCAGGGGCACACATTTTAGAAGGATTCTTAGAGCATCAGGATTTGTCATCAAGTGTAGATGTCAACTGTCTATGTACTGATCTGTGTGACTGGTTGATTTCAAGTGCTGGTTGTATTAAGTGTGCAGTTAGAACCAGAAGGAGTTTGAACAAGGAAGGGGTTAAACAATGTATAGTATATTTATGTACAGCTTGATGTTAGTACTTATAAACTTTATAGTTGCAATAATGAGCAGAATTGAGAATGCCACTCAATGCACATCTTCCCACATGTACTGTATGTGCACTTGGAGCAGCTGTTCCAAGGAGCATACCGCTATGAGAAGTGTGAGTGGGTGGTCACTTTAGAGTCAGAGATTACTGATCTAAAGAGGAAACTTGCAATATTGAGGGAAATTGACAATCTTGAAAGGCATTTAGTGCTCACTGAGCAGGCCCTTGCTGGGACTAGTGGTGCAGATGGTGGAGCTGTGAGTGAGGAGCAGGTAGGTAGCTGGGTAACAGTTAAAAGGGGAAGCAAGGGCAAGAGGAAGAGGCAGGCCAGTTCTGAGCTGACCCATCCCAATAGATTTGTCATATTGAGTGAAGATATTGGGAGTCTCAGGGCAGAAATGGCAAGGCTGGGGGAGACTGATTCCTCTAGCAGCCAGGGGAATAGTTCATCCAGCACAGAGGGGACTCAGGATGCTCAGATACCAAGAAAGATCGTGGTAGGGGACTCCATTATTAGGAAGGTAGATAGGTCAATCTGTTGCCATGACCGCATGAACCGATCAGTTTGTTGTCTCCTGGGTGCTCGGGTTTGGCACATTGCGGATCAGGTAGACAGATTGTTGGGAGGGGCTGGGATTGACCCGGTGGTCTTGGTACACGTTGGCACCAATGACAAGTTAGAAAAAGATGGAGAGTCCTAAAAAATTATTTCAGGGATCTAGGCCATAACCTTAAGGCAAGGGCCTACCAGTGCCATGCGCTACCCCAGGGAGACAGTCAGAGATTAGGGAGGTTAATGCATGGCTAAGAAAGTGGTGTAGGAAGGAGGGTTTGGTTTTTTTAGAGCACTGGGACTCCTTTTCTGAGTGGTGCAATCTTTATGATAGGGACAGATTGCACCTCAGGGCACATCACTTGTAGCATTAGAAAAAATGAAAGACATTTTTAATGTATTATTATGTAACAAGCATTTTTTGTTCCAATAGCAACCATTTACAAAGTCACATCCCATTCCTCTTCTGAAACAGGCTCTCACACACCCCTTTTTGAGGCTCTCACACACCCCTTTTTGAGCCCTGCCTTTTTTATAGCAATGAACCAATTGTATCTAGTACAATTGTATGCCTGGTCACATGATCTTCCCCACACTACTTTGCATCATGGGTTCTCTTCTGCAGCACTGACAGCGATTTAGTGAACCTTCGAGCAGAAACTTCGCCGATCGATCACAGGAGAACGGATCAATCGGAAATGTAGCTAATCACTTGTCAGTGTGTAGATTGTATTGATGCACGTATCGAATGGAAAAAAATAATAATACATATTTTTTTAAACGGCAGCTTGAACTGCTGCTTTAATATACTGAGCATCCTTTGATTTCTATAGCAGGCTTTAGCCCACCTCCCCAGCAGTGCAAGATGTTTGCATCACTTTCCTGTTTGTGATAATTTCTTGCCAATATCCCCAGCAGTTGGAGCTGAAAACTGTAACAATAAATAATTTGATCTTAGTCATATAAGAATACATTGTAGCTGCTGAGTTACACGGATTGAAGGATTGATTGAAAATGCAAGGCAGCCATTTAGTGAACCCTGGGATGCAGGATCTTTACTGATCAGTCACAGGAAAATGAATTGATTGGCAGCGTAGGTAATTTTGGCAGCTTAGGTAATTTTGTTTCAATAAAGATAATCAAAGGCTGCATATACAATATTAAAACAACAAAAAATATATTTTTTCAAGTTCTGCTTGGATTGTCTCTTTAAGAAATAATTCTGAACTATATTGTGCTGAAGAAATGTGTTTGTGTGCATGTAGGGGGGGGGGGGGGGGGGGCGGTGGTGGTTTGCCTTGCCCAGGCCTGTCTTAGTACACTACCTGCAGCAGTAAGGTTTAGCGTGTAGGGATTTGTCAAAGCTGTTGAAATAGATCCCTCTGGCACTGCTCCTCAGACACCGCTTCCCCAGGTGTTTTAGGACTGACTGGTGTCTAATGACGATCCTGGAACAGGCTTAGATCACATTGCTTGGGGGAAAGCAGGATGAGACTAATTGGCCTCACTCCCACATAGCTGCATTATCCATTTCAAATAACACTTCATTTGTACGGTGCAACAAAGTGATAATGTCTTAGGCTATTGTTCTGTAGCTACACAGCAGGAAGGAGTAAAATCATGGGAGCTGTTGATGCATTTATTTTTTAGAAGCATTATTCCCAGAGTAATTATTTTCAACCTTTTAACACCTTTGCTGCCAGAGGAGCTCGGAAGCAAAGGCCCTGTTAGCAACGAAAGGGTTAAACACTGCGAATCCCTTTAGAATTTGCAGCTGTACCTGAAATATCATTGCAATAGAGACAATTTTTACAACGTCCATGTAACACATAACATGATTAAACCTAACAATAAAAATAAAATTCACAGAACACAGGTTGAAAGTCAATGCTCATACAATAAAATGTTGTGTGAGATAGTTCAGCAGAGATCAGCCCTCATGGGCCCAAATCTATAAGATACAGAAATTATGGACCAAAAAAAGATGGAATTTTAATGGAAAAAAATGACCTCTATCAGTGAAACTCCAGGCCACATTTTAACCAACTGTATTATTTATTTATTTGCAATAAAGATTCAGTCTCATTGTCACGGGAGACCAATGCTTTTAACACCAAAATACCCGGATCCTTTGATTGAGCAAAGCAAGAGATAAAATAAATTGTAATTTATTTACAGAATGAACATACACAGCTTGATTTACATTTACAACGAAAAATACACTTACTAGTTATGCTGTTAAGTCTGGTTACAGGACGGATCTTTCACTGCATGACGAATCTTTTTACATGATGGAACTCCTTCCCCATGGGCTGCAGGTTTTTTTTATGCACTACAGGCCTATACTTAACCCATGCAGCCAATCTACTCCGTGGGAATAATGCCTTAACCCTATCACGGACTTGCCAGTACTTTGCAAAACCTGGCAGAGGGGCTTCTCAGTCTGCTCTGGGCATGTGCCAACTTTGCACCTTGGCTGCTTAGCATATGAGGCCCGTCCCCTCTACCTGGCGCCGCTCAGTCTGGGCAGACTTTTTTCTTGTGCGGTTATTAATTGTAGAAGTCAAAATCCCCTGCGATAATGGCGAATGTATCAAATCATCCAAAGGATTTTCAAAATCAACCTGAGATAGACCCTCTACGATCTCTTGCACATAATACCTTCACTGCAGCTATGCGTCAAAATATGTACATTCCAAATTGTATTTTTCCTTAAGATATTGGGACGAATGGACAGTGATCTAATTTATTTATGAAATTGTTCATTTGTTTAAAACCTTTTTTTTGCCCATAATGAAAAAGGAAACCCAGTCTTTTCCTCTTGGAAAGCAATATTTACCATCAGAGGAAAATACAGTACAACAAATTTTTTTTATTCAATCCCAATTTTTGCCTGCAACTTTGCCAAGCTTTATATGTAGTAGCGATGAGTGGGTTCTCTTTAATTTCCCCTGGGTTATTTTTCATTAGGCTGTGTAATATGTTTATAAGATTGAGGTCTGGGGAGAATTGTTGATCATATTTTGTCAGTGTATACATACATATATGGTCTTTAATCCAATCTATTTCAGATCTGAAAACAAGGCTGCCACGTTACAGTTCTTTATATTTTAGCGATTGACCCGTCGAATAGTTTTTACTTGTGGAAGTTTTATGATACTTATTCTGGCTTTTTTGTTTCCCCATATGAAGTATTGGAATTCTCTATTGATCAGTTTTTCATCTTTCTTTTTGAGTTGAATAGGTAACGTGTAGAAAAGTGTAACAGAGAATCATTTTAATAAAATGATCTGCCTAAGGATATTGTTTATTCCACTTTCGGAAAAATCAGCTATCATCTCTTTTTTTATGGGGGTTATATTGTGTGTGTGTGTGTGTGTGTGTGTGTGTGTGTGTGTATATATGTGTAACACCCCGCCCCCCCCAAGGGACTTTTGCAGGTTCTATGGTGTTAGTGGCGCTGTGGTGCTCACCTGTTGGTTCCCAGGAGACTGAGTCTCAAAAGATGTAATAGGGAGCTTGGGGTACAGGATTCTCTTCGTGGTTGGTGCAGCGCCTCCATGTGCAATGGCACTGCCAGGGGCTGGGATTCACCCCTTGCAGGAACAATATTAGAATAACAGTCCAGAATGCCAGGAACGTTGCAACTGGAGTCCTCGCTGGCGTGAGCGCGCTCATGCTTGGAGAGCGCTCCAAGCATGAGCACTGGGTGTCCTGCATGTCCACGCGCGCGGGGGTGGGGGGGGGGGGCATTGCGGGTAGTTGAGCACGCTGGCGGCAGGAGAGGTCTGTGTTCGTTGTGGAATGCAGTTTAGGCAGCGAGCGGGCGGCGGTGGCAGGAGAAGAACATCAGAAAATCAGACCTCAGACGGAGCAGGCAAAGCGCGGCATAGGAGAATGGCTGGGGAGGAGCACACTAAGGCTGCGTCCACAGAGGGGGGAGCCACGCTCATCAGCGCTGATGTCAGGAGTGATTGCAAGAACTAGCAGATGAGCCAGCGTGCGCGATCGGGAGGCGGGGCACTGACATCAGTGGGCCAATAGCCCGTGAAGCGTCAACGTCACGGCGCCGATGTCACGGCGCCGTAGCGTTGATGCTGCTTTGCTCTGATTGGAGGTTTTCAGCCGACAGCGCGCTCAAACAGGTTCTGCTGTCGGCTGAAAATCCCTGCGCCTCAGCACCCCTGCGGACGCTCGCGGGAGCCCCCTCTCAAGACATCCTCATTGAGGATGACGAAACTCATCGCGGAGCGTCCGCACGGCTCAGCGAGGACTGTCCTTCTATTGACTCAGCCTAACACCGGAAGTCAGACACTGGTTCCGGCCGGGAACCGAAGTCTGACTTCCGGTCTTACAGCGCACTCCTCCCGAGCCGTTCTCTTATGCCGCGCTTCTCCTGCTCCGGTCTGAGGTCTGATGTTCTGATGTTCTTCTCCTGCGCCGCCGCCCGCCCGCTGCCTTAACTGCATTCCTCCACAAACACGGACCTCTCCTGCCCCCACCGCACACTTAATTCCTCCACTGACGGACCTCTCCTGCTGCTGCCAACATCTTTCCTCTGCTGATGGACCTCTCCTGCTGCCACCCGTAAACCTGGTAAGTGAGATGGAGGGGGTCAAGTAACACTTTTTTTCTTCTTCTTTTTTTTTTTTAATACATCGATTCTAAGATGCACCCCGGTTTCAGACATGTGAAAATCGGAAAAAGGTGCGACTTAGAATCGAGGAAATACGGTATGTCATTTCTATCATGAGAGCAGAATCAAATGCCCCTTGTATCACCCTCCAACATCAGTAAAGCTGAAGAATCCAACCCTAACATGTTTCAAATATGTTCTCTGCAAAGGGATTTGTTGTAAACATTATTTGGAGGAAGCTTTATAAGCTTCACAACAGTAGATGGCAAAAGAGTAATTTCTCGTGACTGTGATGCAGCTTTGAATAATGTTCTGAGATGGAGTGAAGGCTGGTCCAAACCTACCCACCAGTTACATTTTCTGAGAAGAATGTTATAATTCTTTGAATCAGTGACTCAGATAGCTGGAAGCTGACCTGTACTCCCACGTAGAGAGTGCACAGACCTGGTGCTGCCCTCCCACAAACGTTGTGTAATTACCCTGCGCTGATGTAAGAATAAAAAGATGCATTACAGCTCTCTGGTGGCACCATAAACTTGATTATTTGTTAGAAAAAGGTGTCAATGGCGGCTTTGGAGATTTTCTGCACTGTGTGGGGTTAGTAATTTTACTGTATGGCTGAGACCCCGGTGGTCACGGCGGAGTGCACGCCACACACCACAGCACACCCCTCTATGGGGCCGGCCCAGTGGCTGTGTGTGTGGGCGCGCAACGTGCTGTGACGCGTACGCTGCCAGGGAAGACAAGAATTTTGTCTTCCCGTGCCACAGTCACGTAGCCGCGCGCAGCCAATGGCAGGGCAGATATGCCCCATCATGGTCGTGCCCTCTCCCCTACAGACCGCCGATCGCGGCTGTAGTCTCTGCACGTGCCGCCGTGCCGCCGTGCCGCCAGTCGTGCGTGCAGCAGGGAGGCCTGGGGCCGTAGCCTAACTCTACTATGAGCTTTTACTGAAAAATAAATGCAATAAACTGCTTGCCACATTGTAATGTTAACAAACCTAGGTGTCTACAGGGTGAGAACAGACATGTCAACTCTCTGATTTAGAGTCAGTCTCACTGATTTTTAGCACAATCAGTCACTGGAGTCTCACAGACATAAATCGGTACCTTTCCATTAAAATTCCATTGTTTGATCCAGAACGAACAATCCCTGGAGTTTTGCATCTCTTAGAAGTATTAAAACTAACCCCCCCGAACCCCAAAAAAGAATCTAAAATGGTTCCCCTGTTTCGAAACGGTTATTCTCAAAAACTGGCTGGGGTTCCCTGATGAGGACGTTAGAACATTTAACCACCTTTTGTAGTAAACTGCTTTTATCAAATGTGTATTGCGTCAGAAATATCAGTGCCAAAAAGTAATACAAACCTCCATAAAACGTGTGTCGTGTTTGAAGACTTCCTGCATATGACGCATCATTTATTACGTTTGGAATGGTTTTTGACACATCGGGTCGTCTTGAATACCCGATTAATACCATGAAAATGAAAAAAGAATGATGTCTTTTTTTTTTCCTTTTAAAACTAGCATTAACCATTTCAGAGCCGGAGGTTTGGCGCACCCTTGCACTTCTGCGTCATGTGATCGTTCCCGGAGTGTTCACCTGACGCAGCTGTTGCTCGGATCCAGGAAATGGAAGTCGAGGGAGCTCCCCTCCGTTTGTGTTGGGCTGGCTATACCATCAGAGCAGTCAGCCTGATCATCCTCTAGAAAACGAGCTGATGATATACCTGGTATGTCATAAAGGCAGCAAGGAGGTTAACAAATATAAAGGATTAGTGTAATAATATTTATAATAGCCATACTGTGAAAATAATACATTTGTTTAACCTACATAATGTGACATCCATGCTGCGTCAAACACATTGTTGGGTTGATACATGGCAACTTCATTCTACGCTAACACTAGCAAGAGTCTTTTTAGGGTTCACACAAAGATCAAATTGGCGGACAATGTTGATGGACTTTTAAATTGACTTTGTGGAGCACAGAAGTATTATTTTTTTAAGTATATATCATTCCCCACTGTACACTATGATATCTGCAGCAGATGGAGAAATGTGAGCTTAGCACATGAGCACACACAAATGCAATTGAAATGGAGTTTGGCGTGTGGCAATTTTGCTCTGTATAAGGCTTCACTGTGGCACGCGTGCCCTGGCGGGGGGGCGGCGCGTGCACAGCGCTGCACCGCGATAGGCGGTCTGAGGGGAGAGGGAAGGTTTGCGACGGGAGGGGGCGTGGCTGTGGGTTTGCGGGGGCGTGGCCATGACGTCCCGCGGCTGGTTCGCCCTTATTGGCTGAACCGCCGGCGGGGGCGTGGCCACGCCTCCGTCGCGGATGCTAATTTCAAATTCCCCTGCCTCCCTGAAAACCTGTCGCGCACCGCTGGGGAAAGGAGCGCGACAAGGTAGGGACTGGGACCGGAGGAACTGGGGGGCGGGGCTTGATAGCACAGCGCACGCCGAGCCGTGCGCTGTAGAAGTGACTGGGGCCGCCCCCTAAATGTTTGCGACGCTTCGTACATGGAACATGGAATAAAGGCTATAATATGGAAACATCTTTCAACCCACTGATTTGGGTTGAAGGAATGTTTTTGACAGACAAAGTTGAAAATGATGCACCTTTCAGCTGATTGTGTGGTAGCTGCTGTCACAATTAATTTATAATCGAAGTAAATTACTACTGCAGGCCTCTCTGTCAGTAAAGGGGTTAAGAGGGGTACTGTATGTTGTGTACTGTAGTTGCAAAGCTGCATGGAGGGTGTGATGATCTGTGTGTAGTTAGGTGGCGCTGCTCTGCAATGAGTCTGCTCCTCTCAGGCTTGGGCTCTTGTGTTGTTCTGAGCTGTGAGCGGCTCTTTGCTGTGATCTCATACACACCGGAAGAGGGGAAACAAACAGAGAGCAGCCATGGCCGATCCAGAGAAAGGCAGCACCAAGGAGAGGCTGCTGTCTGTGCTGGATGACCTGGAAGTGTTATGCAGGTACAGATCAGCCCCTGTGTGGCTATAACGCGCGTTGTTCTCCGGGTCTAAATGGATGTGCTATGTGTGCATTGCAAACAGAGCTGGTAGTGTACATGTAACTTTTGAAAAAATAACTAACAAGACCTTTGTGCACATGTCCACTTATCTAGACACAGAAGAGCAGTGCGACTTTCTGGTTTCAAGGACATAAAGTGTATCAGCTTTTGAGGTTTATTTCGGACTTCATAAAGTGAGGCTTCGTGGAATTGTATGGGGCTTTCAGTTTATTGTAAGAATTAGAAAATGTTATGCCAGGCTGACAGACTGCAAGGGTACAGGAGATAATCCCAGATAAAGTGTAATCATTATCAGGAGCCCCACCCGGTGTAATGTTAGACAGAATGAACAGCAGAATTAATCGTGGTTTCACTTTAGATATTACAGATGTATGTATTATGCACCGCCTCACCCCCACAACTGTACCAATACAGCCCTTGCAACATTTTGCACTTTAAAATAGGCACCACTGTAGTTTCTGTACTTACCTAGACAGCGTATATGAAATATTCACAGTCGGTGCTCGCATGATTTGCATCTATTTCTTATTGACAGAGGAATTAAAGACTGCCAGATGTAGAGGTCTGCTTTAATCTGAATTGAAGTATAATTATCGTGCTGTCCCAGAGAGAACTAAAAGTAGTGATACATTTAATAGGTTTAAACAAGGTGTTGTCCTCTTTCTCTCCCCCCCCAAAAAATAGATAAATATGCATTAAAAACAAAAAATGTATGTGTGTATATTTCACCCACACACCAAAGGCGATGAAGACTTGGCACCCCAAAGTAAGTGTTCAAAAACAAACAATCTTTGTATTGAAAGAATCCAAACGCTTCGGTCCAGTTATGGGACCTTCATTAGTGCCGTGTATAGTCCAGACTCTCCGACGCAATTTACAAGAACACATTGTGTTGGATAACAGAGGACCCGCCCGTATTTATATCTCCTCATCACTCTGGACCAGGAGTGCGCAAACTTCCTGCGCTGCGCTCCCCCCCCCCCGCCTGCTCCCTGCGACGCGTCCCCCCTTACCTCAAATGTAGCGTCAAATGATGCGTGGGGTCATGTGTTGATGACGCGTCTCCATGGCAACGGGCGTCATTTGATGCTGCGTTGCCATGGAGACGTGTGGACTGGAGCCGGGACTGAAGCCAGGTAAGTGAGCCGTGCCCCCACCCCAAAAATAGTCTTGCACCCCCCTGGTCTATGTTATAGTTAAACACACTCACAGCAATAGAATAGTGGTTACCATCAATGTCACTTTGTATACGCGCTATATATATATATATAACTATTAGCTTTAAGCAATGTATAGACTCTGCATACTTCATATAGACCAAATAATGGGAATTATGTTAATAACCAGTTCATGAATACAGTCAGAGTTGATTAGGTTAAGATGTCACGTTGTCCAATAGTGTTAACTATATCCTCGCACAAAATATGCAGTCTAAATGAAGCGTCCATCATTCACAGTTCAATCCGAGGAAGTCACCATCTTTAGTGCCATCCACTTTATTGGGTGCATAATGCAGTTCAGACCTGGGGATGGATCCAATTCTGATACATGTAGCCGTGGAAACTGAGTTTTATGCATGTTACAGAAAGCAACATACCTTTAAGTCCTTTAGGCAACAATTTCTTCCATTTAAAGATCATGCATTGATCTAATTGTAAAATGAGCTTGTCTCTCTGTCCCCCTCTGTTAGGAAGGGGGACATATGCAATTGGTATGCATCTCAATGTGACCAAACTGTGAAAGTGGCGAGTCACAGGTCGACATTTGAGTTCTTCAGTGTTCATTGCATAGTTGAGGGCTTTGCGTATTTTCGACTTGTGTACGTTAATACGTTCTTTGAGCATCCTTTCTGTCTTTCCCACATAGTAGAGATTGCATGAGCATTTGAAGATATACATCACGTATTTTGTCTAACAATTCATGAAGTCCACTATTTTGATATTGGTTCCATCATGTGGGTGGGCATACGTCTTCCCTACGATCATATATTGGCAGTTTATACAACAGTGACATTTATAGACTCCGTTTGGTCACACTAGCCAAGGGTGGCATATTTCTTAATGGGGTAAATTTTCACTTCCGGGTCCTTAATCCTCCCCTCCCCCTACTGTATTTATTTATATTTCCCCACGACTCTGATGAACATCCCATTCTGTGTGTGTGTATATATGTATGTGTGTGTGTATATATGTATGTGTGTGTGTCTATATATATATATATATATATATAACAAAACAAGCGAAAAAAATTGAAGTAGCGCCTCTATAATACCCTGACTAGAATGAATTCTAGAAGAAACAATAGCTAATCATGGAAGCGTTTAGTGGGGCGGCTAGATAAGGTTGATACACTATGATAAGACAATGTTAATACAATATAAAATGCAATTACTCAACAGTTGATCCCTAAAAAAATGTATAAAAATCTAAATTTATTTGATAAAAAATGAAAAAAATATATATATGAAAAATGTTGTACCAAAAATTGAAAAGTAAAACAAAAAATGAAAAAACCTTTAATACACAAAGTCCTGTTCCAATGGCAATGACACCAGGTTCCTGCAGCCCGCTTCAAAGGGATCACCAGTCCTTAATGATATCTGAAAAAGAGAAAGAAAAAGAAACAGGCGCACACCTAGTGCATTACCATAATAAAAATTGTATTAGAGGAACATAAAATCTATAAAATGCCCACTCACAAAAGTACAGCAATCAATAGCATGTATGAGATAGGCTCTCATGTGCCAACAGCTCGATCATCAGTGTCCGGTTCAGGTTAGTGGCGTCGTCACGTGACCTTCCCTCGTGCAGCCGAAACCGGAAACGGAACTCCTCGCATTCAGTGTTCACCGAGAGAGGTCCCTCCAGGGAACAATGCCTTGAAAGTTCTTTGAATTGTTGTTAAACGGCCGTATTTTGTCTCACAATTCATGAAGTCCACTATTTTGATATTGGTTCCATCATGTGGGTGGGCATACGTCTTCCCTACGATCATATATTGGCAGTTTATACAACAGTGACATTTATAGACTCCGTTTGGTCACACTAGCCACGGGTGGCATATTTCTCAATGGGGTAAATTTTCACTTCCGGGTCCTTAATCCTCCCCTCCCCCTACTGTATTTATATATATTTCCCCACGACTCTGATGAACATCCCATTCTCTCTGTGTGTGTGTGTGTGTGTGTGTGTGTGTGTGTGTGCGCACACACACCTACCTGTCCCCCTGTGTGAATGGGATGGAGAGCAGTATGCACATTGGGGAGGGGGGAGTGCAATAGAGAGGGGAGGAGAGACTCTGCAAGGTGAGTGGGAGGAGAAAACATCGAGACAGCAAGGAGAGGAGGAGACTGATGAGATGAGTAGGAGAGAAGTGAGTGTCGGGTGCACATAGAGGAGTAGACACAGTAGGCAGGGAGTGTCAGGAGGAGCAGGGCATGAGAGGACAATGCCAGTAACCACCCCAAAACACTTCCAGTTGGAATATTTACTTATACGTTACATGCATTCTTTGTCTTTGTTTTGTCTCTTAATTTGTCAGTCAAAAAAACACATAATTCACCTATAACATATCCCTTTCATTAGTTCGAATGCGTTCTATGAAGGTCTGCACCATTATCGCCTTTAGTTTTTTCTATTTGGGACCGCAATGAATGGTTAGTTTTAGAAGCAAAACTATTAGATTTTCCCACAATTTTACTTCTAACCTTGTGGGACATGGAAGTATTTACATCGTATCTTCAATTTGCCATTTCTATTCACAGCACCATTTAAATAGATTGCTAACAGCGCTTGGGGTGATTAAATATCAAACATTACCAGTTGCAATGTGAATCCTTCTCTGGCAAATCTGTTACTATGGTGCTCTCCAATTGAACATCATCATTTTTCATCACTTGCTTAAGATTTAGGGATGGCTTGTTGACTTTAGATTAATATAAATCATTTATTAAATTGAATCACTCTCTTTCCCAGGGAGCTTATAGAAATGCTGGCACTTTCGAGGAATCAGAAACTGAACCAGCCTGGGGAAGAGAACCAGGTACGTTTTAAACAATGCCACTTTCTGGCCTAGAAATGTACATTGGGGATCATACTTAACTTTTCTAGTGGGCTATAGTTTTATTTAGCTTTCCAGCAGACAAACAACATTGCAAATTAATCCTCATGACAAAAAAAAACAGGTTTTTGATGTTGCTAACATGTCAATTATTTGCTTACACCCTGAAGTTTTGTCTTTTTAACCAGATTTGGACACATTGGTTGAAATTCGATAGCAGCTATGTTTATGGTTGGAGACACAGGACTCCATTTCATTATTAATTAATGTGATACACAGGTCAGATAGTGACCTAATATTTACAAGTGATGTCACCTAAATTGTCACAGTGATGCAGAGTTTATAAGGCAGAACCGGTTATTTAGCACACAAGGAGCATATTTTGGAATCTTTTTAAAACCCTATGTAGACATAGCAGGTTTTATACCGCAGTATTTTTCTTGTAAATTCAAACTGTATTTTACTTGACCATGATTCCAATGTGGTGGCAATTGCCTTCAGTCCACACCTTACACAGTCTCCCCTTTAACCAAACTATACCATCTATCAGATTTTGGAGATACTCATTCAGAGGGATGGAGAATTTCAGGAGCTCATGAAGCTAGCATTCAACCAAGGGAAGATTCACCAAGAAATGCAGCTCTTAGAAAAGGAAGTTGAGAAGAGGGACAGTGACATCCAACAGTTGCAAAAACAACTGAAGGAAGCAGAGCACATACTGGTAAGTGTGTACTATACGTGAAGTCTGAGATGTGATCATGGAAGTGTCTATGTACCCGACAGCTGGCTCTGTAACCTTCCTCTCCTTTTATTTAGCTGGCAATGATTTTCTTCCAGATTATTAGGATTTAGACAGGGCTTGTTAGGTTGGCATATTATGGTTCGGGTAAGGGTCAGGCTGAACAAGTCTCTTATTTTGCTGCCGGTTTAATTAAGGTTGAACAAATGTCTTATACACCCGGCTTGCTGGGTAAGTTATCTCCTACCTATTGAAATATGCCAGGGTTCCTTATTTTTTCTTGTGCTGTGTGTTACCGCCCTTTGGGATTACCACGGCCTTAAGGGGTTAACTGTGTGGGTCCACACACATAGTGCCCCTTTTCCCATCACAAGGTGCTGGGGTGACTCGGCAGAAGCACCGCCCCTTCTGCCTGGCAACAGTGAAATCAGAGGTGTGTGTTTGTCTACAGGCTAAGTGGTATAATGGGAGAATGACAGACCCTAAATTAGTAAAAGTGCATTTATTACACGGAGGAGTCATGGAGGAGGTCAAGTGCACCTGGTGTCAGTAATTTAATGAGATACTGCTTTTAACAGGTGCATATTTTTTTTGCTGGGATTTAAAAATGTAAAGAGAAGATGTTTGATGAATATTGAGTGGAAGTGCGCTCCATAGGTAAGGAGAAAAGGGTGCAAAGATTAGCTCTCCTTTTGGTTGAGAGTAATCTACCCTGATGCCAGGAACAGCAGAGTGATCTCCCCTAGAAACAAACCGTCAATGACAGGGCAACGTTTTCAAGCCCCCTCACCCTCCACCCACCCTAAGGGTGCCACTTAGTATGTTGTCATATGTCGTAACCAAATGCAGGCTTTTACCGAATCTCTTTTGTGATGAAACTGTTTGTGATTTTGTCTACCGGCAAACTGTCAGTCTTTGTTTTCACTTGAATTATTTTCAGTAATAAGTAGGATGCAATGATTTAGAAACTGTTCAAGTGAAGGCATTTCAAATAAATGCCGGGGATCGCGCAAGGCCTCTGTAACTTTTCACTTACCTGGAGTTCCAGCGACGCGACTCAATGGCAACCGGCGCCAAATGACGCAGTGGGGTCACGTGACGTCACGGTGCTATGGCAACATGACGTCATTCGACGCGGGGGGGCACGAGACGGGGGCGCATGAGAGAAACTTTGCGCACCCCTGTCCTAGGTTAGAGGTGCGCAAACTGGGGGGTGCGCAAGATTGTTTAGGAGGGCGCAGGCAGCGGGTGCGATTTTGCAGAGAAGAGAGAAAAGCCGTCTGTAGCTGCAATTTCTCCTGCAGCCATTAGGTGGCGCTGTGCTGCACAGGCTTTGACTTGCTGAATGCCGTGTGTGATGTGTGTGATGTGTGTGATGTGTGTGATGTGTGTGATGTGTGTGATGTGTGTGTGATGTGTGAGACAAGAGAGACATGGAGAGGTGGGAGACATTGGGGGGAGGGAGAGAGAGAGACATGGAGGGGGAGAGAGACGCTGGGGGAAGGTGAGAGACACAATGGCTGGAGGGAGAGACAATGGCTAAACGGAGGGATGAAGGTCAGGCAGAGATGGCAGAATTGAGGGGCGTGGGAGGAGGATGAGTTTTGGGGGGGCTGAGGATTATTCTTTGGGTGAGGGGGGTCACTTGGGAGTATTGATCAGCAGGGGAGATTCATCAATAACCTTCTTGAGTTTGGTTGTGGGGGTTCCTGATCCCTGGGCAACATTTAAAACGGGAATAAATAAATAATACATAAAAGTGGTAGGTATGAGCGGATGACACTGGAGAAAACAAATGGGAGAAGGAAAAAAGGGAGGGAAAAAAAAAAGAGGGGCGGGAGAGGGAAGGGATGTAGCAAAGAGGTGGATGAACACCCCCTCAAATTGATTGCCTTTGTGCACCAGAAAAAAACATATTACCAGATGCCAGCAATAAAATAAACAGTGATCCAATACTAGCATACTGCCTGCGCGCACCCCTGCAGCCCAAGCGATTTGTGAACTTGGCTGCAGGAGATTGTAGACACGTGGCGGACGCGTCACAAAGCTGGTTCACCCTCATTAGCTGAACCAGCTCACGTGCGCTGACGTCAGGTGATTTTGATTACATCAGGCAGGGGGGGCCCCGAGAAAAGGGGGGCTCGGCCTAAAAAGTTTGCTCACCCCTGTCCTAGGATATGAATTTCACAGGACCTGTAAAAAATATCAATGTATTCAGTTTTCACAGAGCACAAAAAAAGTTTGTTTTACAAAAGTATTATTTATTTATAAAATATTTTACCAGGAAGTAATACATTGGGAGTTACCTCTCGTTTTCAAGTATGTCCTGGGCACAGAGTTAAGACAAATAATACATGTTTACAAATACAGTTACATAAATGAGCAGGGTATACATTATATGCAAGACATTGCATGCTCAGTTAAAGATAATATATATTATGGGCGTATGTAACAGTTGCAGACCAGATTAAAATGTGTGACAGCCTTAGATTTGAAAGAACTTATACTGGTGGTGGATGTAAGAGTCTCTGGTAGGTTGTTCCAGTTTTGGGGTGCACGGTAAGAGAAGGAGGAACGGCCGGATACTTTGTTGAGCCTTGGGACCATGAACAGTCTTTTGGAGTCAGATCTCAGGTGATAGGTGCTGCATGTGGTAGGGGTTTGGAGGCCTAGATCCACAAAAGTGTGCTAAGTTTTAGCACACCTTTTATACTCCCTTTCATATGAAAAGGAGATGAGGCGTGCTAAAGCCTGGCACCCTTTTGTGTATCTGGGCCTATTTAAAAACATTTTTTTAACCTTCTGTCCAGGGACTCCTCCAGAGCTCAACTGCGGCACTGAAATCAGGAACCCCCTTAAAATATCTCTGCAATTATTTTTTACTTGTACTTGCTAGGAGAAACAAAGATGAGTGAGGGGTCACCCAATTATAAACGGAAATGTAAATCTCCGGATGGTGTCAGATCTTTCTGATGTCTGCCAGAGTGAGGGATGGCCATATTCTAGACAAGAAATATTGTAATGTACTTTAAAAATTCAATGGCTCAAGAACCGGTGGTTTCCCGTAGCTTGGAGTTCCGAGAGTCAGCTCCTGGTGACACCCCCCCCCCCTTTTTTTGGCGGGGGGGTTTTTTAGAGCAAGGTAAACCTGCTCATAGAATCTATCCAAGGAGACCAATTGCATTCAGTTGTTTTAAAATATATATATATTTTTAATGCCTGCTTTGTTTTGAGTCTTTAGTACAATTTTTATTGTCCGGTGATTACAACTCATGTCAATAAAGAAAATATTCTGAGTTTCACAATGTTTAATTACTGAGAATGTGATAAAGGGATGTTAACATGAAGAACACATCAAGAAGTAATAGGATTGCTGCACACAAACAAAAAATGGTTCCTATTCAAAGTGTCTTGTATCCAGGATATAGGGCTGTTATGAAACATACATTGACAAACGTGTAAACGATCAAATTGTGGGTAATAGCAATTTTTTTTTTTTTTGTAGGCAACCGCGGTCTATCAAGCAAAGGAAAAATTAAAATCAATAGAAAAAGCAAGAAGAGGTCAGTGCACAACATGGAGAACCTATATAAAAATGTGTTAAGCAATATTAGACCTGTCATTTATTTAATCACTGTAGCTGTAATTAAATGAGTTCCTCGTAATTAAATGTATTAATATTGTTCAAGACTACCCTTGGTTTAAAATCTGTCCTTCAATTCTTTTTGGAGATAATTGAAGTGTTCTGCCAAGTTACCATTTGCTATAACTGAACAGCTCTTCAGCTTAAAGACCAATAGCAAGAAGCAGTTTATGTTGCTCTCAAAGTTGTAAATCACAAATTAAATTGTAGTAAAAGCAGAATTGCCCAGGAAAATTGTAGTAAAAGCAGAATTGCCCAGGACGCGCAATGGCAAACAAATGGGCAAATTAAAACATTTCTTTAAAGTTGTTTAAAAACTAAAAACACTTATTAAACCGTAAACTCTGATTTCTTTCACAGTTGAACTATAATAATGTCCTAATACTAACGTGAACCCGAACAATATTATCTCCATTTAAAACATTTGCGACGTGCCCGTGACATAATTGAGTAACTATCGTGGATAGGGACAAGGAAAAAGAATCTTAAATTGTGGAAATTTAAGTCTGTCAGGTTGAGGCATTTTCTAATCTTCCATTTTTTTGTTTTTCTCATATTAAAGGTGCTGTCTCCTCTGAAGAAATTATTAAATACGCTCATCGGATTAGCGCAAGTAATGCTGTGTGTGCTCCTTTGACATGGGTGCCAGGTAATCCATCAGAAGATTAACAGATGAACAAACTAAAGTGAATGTCTGGCAACAAATGATGGCCATGTGTAAATCATCATGCCTCTTCAACAGGCAGTGTTTGTGATAGCAGTGCATTTGCAAACTAATCTGCAGTCACATTTGCAATTGATAAAATTCTTGAAGTTTGTATGTATATTTTTATATAGCGGCCACAGTGTACTCGGTGCTTTACAAAGACAATACAGTACAGGGAATTATAATCCAATAAATGCAACAAAGTTGAGACAATAGGAAAGGAAATCCATGCCCCAGAGAGCATACAGTCTAAGTGAAGTACTATACTTTACTCCCTCCACCAGAGGAATTGGTGAACTGCTTATTGTGTGAGTACATTGACGCACTGTGTTCCCTTTGCTGATTTGCTGCCATGGTCAGTGAGCCCTTTTAAGCACCTAAAATGCCCCTTTCAGTATCTTGTGAACCAAGGGGTTTTCTGGTGATAAGGTAGTTTTAGTTCTGCTCCAAAGGGACCCCTTCAGGTGAGGAAAAATACATATTCTTCATTTGGAGGATTGCCATGGTTTGCAATAAATACCCACAAATTAAACCAATCAGAAGTATAGACTTGTGTTTTCATCTACTCGGTGCTGGAGAAAACTAGAACATTGTGACATCCCAATTAAGGTTTTAAGTTAAATTGCATCTTTTAAGTTGGGATGCAATTTATTTTGTGGATGTCAAAACTTTGAAATGTTGTGGTATATATGAGCTTCTAAGACAAAATGGGTACATTTGGAAACTTTTTTCCCATTGTATTTAAGGTGATCCACGTCGGCCCTACCCTACAGATCTGGAGATGCGGAGTGGCCTGCTGGGTCAGATGAGTAATCTGCCCTCTAATGGGGTGAACGGTCACTTGCCAGGGGATGCCTTGGCAGCTGGGCGACTTCCAGGTAATTTGAAAGTATTGAAACATTATCGTAGAATAAAATATTCAAGGGTTTTGGTATCTTCTTGGGAGGGAAACCGCTCACTGTCTGTAGGTCAGTTGTGAATGTTAAAATCAATATATGTAGTCATCAAGCTTTATAGCTCTACCAGTCTTTCAGCTCCTGAAAGTATGGGGTTAGATGTTCTTATACGGATGGATCAGATCAGAATTGTAGTACTCGCACCTCAGATGTAGATATTTTTTTCTTAACATCGGGTGCCTTAGGCTGAGTCCCCGCTAGCGCTGAGCGGGCGGCGCTTGCCGCGGTTACTTACATATATAGCTATATACAACAAAAGACAGGGGTGCCCAATGCTACATATAAAGTAATAAGTACATAGATATATGCAAGTCCTCGCTCACACGGTCATACACACTCGCCCGCGCTCTGCGCTTATGTAAACAAAAAATCTAACTTTCCAGCGTGCTCAATGGCCCCCCTCCCCCCGCGCGTAAATGCCAGGACACCCGGCACTTATGCTTGGAGCGCCAGTAGGGACTCAGCCTTACACACAAACCTTCATCATGGAGAGGTGTTCAAGGTATAAATATCTTTAGCCAAAAAGATTTTTAGGTTTGGTATGAAGTACCTGGGACTAGGTAAGGATAATTGCAGAAAGTTTCTTTCAAACTAGTTATTTCTTCCTTATCTACAATATTTATTTGTAACTCCCATTTCCAGTGAGAACCATTGTTGCTGTTCTTTGGAATGTAGCTATGGCTTTGGTTGCACATAGATCTATCGGGATATGATGGCAGACGTAGCTAGGTTATGGTCAGATAATTAATGCTAACTAAACTCCAATTTAATATCATGAAGACTGCTTTACCACGTTGGGAAACCTCCGCTCCATTTAAACTGACATTGAGAAGCAGCCTAAATGCATATTGAATAGGGCCAATGTTTCTTTTCATTGTTACATAGTGTTCTACTTTAATTCAACATGTTTTTTAAATTATTATTATTTTTTTTACATTTTTAATACTTCATGTGATATTTGTCATGTCTCTCTTTTTTTGTCTTCAGATGTGTTGGCTCCCCAGTACCCATGGCAATCAAATGACATGTCCGTGAACATGCTTCCTCCAAATCACAGCAATGAGTTCATGATGGAACCTCTTGGACCAAATAAGGAAAATGAAGATGATGTTGAGGTCATGTCCACGGATTCCTCCAGCAGCAGCAGTGACTCTGATTAGGAATCAGTAGAATGGAGGGACAAAGTGACTTTTTACTATTCAACCTTTGTTGCTAAAAGGTTAGATGCACGGGACATTGGAACAAATCGGCATCAAGTATTGAACTTAATTTACCACAAGCGAGGGCTTCTCCAGCACCTGCCTAGCTGGAGCGGGCAAATGAACTGACAGTGTTGTCATCCATTTAAGTGGTAAAATGTTTTGTACCGTAGCAAGATTCCTTTGAGTGGATTGCTATATATTCTTGTATAAATGTCTTTTTACTGACTTATTCATAGGTGGGCCATTTTATAAAAGGTTTAATGTTTCTCTTGCCCTGCTTAACCACTTGGTAAGTAGTGTGCCTTCTTGCGCTGTAAAGTGGCTTGCAGAAGAACACTGCTTATTAAATACTGGGTTTTTCGCTCATTTTGGAAGTTATTTTCCCTTCGCTCTTAAGAACTTTGAAGTTCCCTGGTATTGGTTGTGGCCCTGTGATTTAGATGTATAGGGGCATACTGTATGAGTAAAGGCCAAAGTGGTGGAGTTCTGAGGCAACATCATATGTCCAGATCTTTGCATTGAAAAAATCTTTGATTTCAATAGTTTATTTAATGTGTTATTAATATGGTGCGTTTTTTGACCCAGAATTGTATCACTTTGTGTTTGTCCTGATACATTGTGTTCATTCACGAAAGCTCTGCAGCATATTTTGCTGTCATACTTTAGTTTGCCATCTCAAGTGGTAAAACTTTGAGGTTTGAACGGAGTCCAACTACTCCCTTTTTTTCTCCGTTCAATAGCCAACAATTGCAATTCTACGATATTTAAGGACGGGCAAATACAGTACAGGCATACCCCGCTTTAAGTACACTCACTTTAAGTACACTCGCGAGTAAGTACATATCGCCCAATAGGCAAACGGCAGCTCACGCATGCGCCTGTCAGCACGTCCTGAACAGCAATACCGTCTCCCTACCTGTACCAAAGCTGTGCGCAAGCGGTGAGACTATAGAGCCTGTTACACATGCGTTATTTACATCAGTTATGCACGTATATGACGATTGCCGTACAGAACATGCATTGATAAGTGGGAAAAGGTGGTGCTTCACTTTAAGTACATTTTCGCTTTACATACATGCTCCGGTCCCATTGCGTATGTTAATGCGGGGTATGCCTGTATGCAAATGTGTACCAAGCAAGAATGGTGAAAAAAGACTATTTACAGAAGGGGTGGCCAACTCCAGTCCTCGAGCTACCAACAGGTCAGGTTTTCAGGATATCACTGCTTCAGCACAGGACTGAGCTGCTAATTGAGCCACCTGTGCTGAAGCAGGGATATCCTGTAAACCTGACCTGTTGGTAGCTTTTGAGGTTCTGCAGTTGGCTACCCCTGGTCTACAGCATGTGTTATACAGTATATGATATATTGCTTTGTACATTGTAAGACAATATACAAAGCACAGTCTGGGTTTTGGAAAGGCACAGCCGTCAGTAAAATACTATAAAAAGCTTGGTCTTATTCCACCTAACCAATTAAATTATGGTAATTAAAACAAACAGCAATTATTTCACAGAGAATTGTACCGTAATTGGCAATATTGTTTCTACAAAGATTACATTTATTTTCTCCAATCTTTCCTCCGCTTCATCTGCCATCCTTTTGTTTTAGCCAGTCTGTTACTAGTTTTGTTTCCCCTATATGGTAAAAGTGAAAAGATAGTTATAAAGCTATTTAAAGTTACAGACTATCCTAGACGGTCCCGTTTTTGTACAGGTCTGCGGAAAAGCACAAATAAATCAAAATACTGTAATTGCAGATGATGTGCCGAAATAATCCAGACTGGTTTCTTTTAAATTAAGTATCACAAATCACAGAGCAGATCCCACTTTATCCCACCTTTTATTGCTCACTTGCATGATTCTGTCCAGCCATTTGGTAGCTTTAATAAAAAAAATACAAAAAAGTGGATGCTGAATCTGAAGACTTTGCACAAAAGTAAGTGAAATGAACCTGCCTGTTACTGAGACCATGCTACGAATTTGCACAAAGAATAATTTTATTGCTAAAATTAGACTTTAAAATGTTACAATCTTTTAGCGCCAAAGCAGTTAGACAATAGTGCTGTGACATAACATGCCAATTTAGATAAGCCGTTGAAACTAGCTGCATTTACGTAAACAAATAACTAAATGGTAGAACATCATCATTATGGTTCACATGGCAGCTTTTAATGCTGAGGTCCACAATATACAAGACCTGTATATTTGGAGAATGGGCACATTTGCCATCTTCCTCTTTCCAATGTAACCAAGTAATGTTCCATAAAGAGTATTTAGACGGTGTTCGCTGTGTCCAACAAGCTGGTATTCCGGAAACTCCTGGCACCAGCCCTACAGATGATTCTGTGTATGTGGCTGGAGATGATTAAAATCTTCACTGAAAGGATTGTATCCTTGCTGCTTCAAACAACACAAAGCCCAGAACAGCTGATCATTTGGGGGGAATTCTTCCCACTTAACCCAATTCCATCCTGCAGAATGGGAAGAAGAATTGTTTAAAGAGCTCCCTAGAATACTTTTTGGTCAGTAATAATGTAAACTTTTATAGTTGTGTGTGTGTGTGTTCCTTGGAAAGTTCTGATACTGTTATAGAAGGCTCACCGATATTCATTTCTGATGTATATCCACGTGTGATATACACGTTAAAGTGCAATCATCCTATGCCATGATATTTTCTTTTTTGTAACCTTATTCTGAGGCTGGAGCTTCAAATTACAGAGGTGTAATAATGATTTAAAATTATCATTCTTATAAATCCTTACAGTATGGAACCATACAAAGGCAAATTGGAAAGACACACTGGCCCGTATTTACTAAGCAGTGCCTGCCTTCGGGCCCCGGGAAACACCTGTGGCCTAAGTAAATTAGTCATAAGGCATCTTCCAGAGATGGGAAGGTGTTATGGTATAGCACTGCTTAGTAAATTTAGCCCACAATAAAGGCACAAGAGAGATTAAACACAGAAGAGGAGTTGGATGGGGCTTAGCACTTGCACATACTTCATCTCAAGCAGCACTGAAAGTTGCAGGAGCGTTAAGTGGGGGATAGTCTGAGAAAATGGGTTGTATAAATATATGAAGTCTAAGCTATTTGTAATTTACAGTATTAAAGTATGCCATAAATAGTGTGGGAAATATGTGTAAAAAGAAAAAAAAAGAGTTTAATTATTCACCAGCGGTGCGCCAGGACATTAATTGTGGAGAAGCTGAAGCTTTACATGTTTTAGTGATTGAGGGCTCAAAAGCTGTTGAGGGGTTAATAGAGACCAGACAGCGTTAGGATATGTACAAACTCAGGATTATGCAACAACACATTGCAGGTTGCTCTCTAAACTCAGTCGGGCACTCAGCTGCAAGAGAACTCGTGTATGTTGCTACTGGGCTCTGCAAAAAATATATTTCAAGCAAACACTGCTAAGTGGCACAGACGAGCCTTATGATGTTTAAAATGTGTTCAACAAATACTTTAGGCACATAAATGAAAACCTGAACATGTTACAGTATACAGTACAATTCCGATTGCGGACTATCTTATAGTTCGGCATCTGACGGCTGTATTTGAAGGTACAGGCAGTCCTCGTTTTACAACGAATGGCTTATCCAACGCTATGCAATGCATACCTATATTCATTTTTACAACGCCAAAATGGCTTATCCAACGCTCTTACAACGCTTTGCAAAGTTGTTTGTGTGTATATAATATATACAGGCATACCCCGCATTAACGTACGCAATGGGACCGGAGCATGTATGTAAAGCGAAAATGTACTTAAAGTGAAGCACTACCTTTTCCCCACTTATTGATGCATGTACTGTACTGCAATCGTCATAACTGATGTAAATAACGCATTTGTAACAGGCTCTATAGTCTCCCCACTTGCGCACAGCTTCGGTACAGGTAGGGAGCCGGTATTGCTGTTCAGGACGTGCTGACAGGCGCATGCGTGAGCTGCCGTTTGCCTATTGGGCGGTATGTACTTACTCGCGAGTGTACTTAAAGTGAGTGTACTTAAAGCGGGGTATGCCTGTATATCATATAATATTATATTATACTATATAATAGATTATATTATTAAATTACATGATATATTATGTTATATTATATATATAATACAGTATATACACTATATAATGTATGTGTGTGCTGCATATCTTATTGCCTGAGTAAAATATTTTGTGTATTTTAGCATTAAAAATGCCTTCAGGAACGGAACCTTTCATTTAAACAGGGTTCCTATGGGAAAACGTGTTTCGCTTTAAGACGTTTCGCTATCCAAAGCCATTTTGAGTAACGCATTGTGTTGGATAACCGAGGACTTCCTGTATTGCTTTCTGTACTGTATTACAGTAGTTTATTTACAAAATTACTGTTTATGTAGGCTACTTCAGTTACTGTACTTATAAATATTATACTACTGTATAACATGTAAAAAGGTGAAGTTAGTGTCTTGGGGTTTTGCTAGGAGTGACATCCAACAATCTGGCACCACTCAAGTTTCAATGGTTCCGGACTATCAGAATTGTACTGTAATGCCTAAAAAAAAAATGGTGCATAAAGCATGAGAGAAATTACCACAAAAATAATCACCTAATACATGTATAATTTATTAATAGACCCTGTACAAAGTTTGGAAATGCTATATATTGCATTTGAGATTAACATACCTTCATTTTTTTCAGGCTCTATGTTCACCGGTTCTGATGCATAACTCATATCTACCTCTCCTTTCATTATAATTGTAATGTAGTGATAATTGTCCTTCAGACTGATTGAGTTTACCACTGAGGCAAAATGGACGTTTGTGAGGTGAAGTTCCGCTTCCTCCAATGTTTCCCTTTCTGCACAGGTCTCCCAGCTTTCACTATAACAACAAGCACACAGGGAGACTCATTTTCCATATTAAGTGACACTGCGATCACATAATTGCGATTTGTCAGAGAGGCCGAGGTACGTTGCACATCACAATATTCGGGACCCAAGACCAAGACAGATAAATTGCAACATTTATATTTAAAAAAAAAAATAAACATGTCTTTTTTCCTGGAGAGCAAGTTGAGATATGTTACTTGTAAATTAATTGAACTAAAATCTTCTCCAGGGCAGTCGCTTAACAGTACATTGAAGAAAGTATATCCGAAAAGGAAGGTGTCAGATCATTGCACTGAAGGATTACTTTAATTTTACAACATAGGTTGTGATAGCTGACATAAAGAAATAAATAAAAAGTACAGCGTAATCTTATAAAGAAGCATGGTCTTGAAAAGCTAACATTAAGGATGGTAACGTAGAGCAATCAAGAATAGACATTAACCATGAGATATCATCTCTCGGTGTAGGTGAATGCTTCCATGGATATAGTTGTATGAAAGAACAAATAATGAAATGTGCATGATGTATACATCTTCAGATTCTCACAGCTCATTATATCAAACTCTAACACGCATATGATAATCTCTGCGTTTAACAGAAAAGCAAATCTGGCCTCAGACACTAAGGGACAAAATATCTAAAATCCCAGGATGTAACATCTGTAAATTTCCTTAATGGTGGTCAATATCTTTAAAAAAAAACAAAAAAAAAAAACATCCCATTGCTTCTGTGATTACTACTGTGATTGATGAGAACCTGAGCTAGATTTATCCACATTTTTGCTACATTGAAGAAAATTTATTATGATAGCAAACATTTGACAAACTCCAGGTCAGCAATGTAATAACGGTTTACATCCTGGTTATGTGTTCCCACGTTAGTGTCTATTTTAGTCAAATCTGGAGCAACACCAGCCAGGATCAGTATAACACTGTTACCTCGGGAGTCACTTGGCTTATATTTTGCTAGATGTAATTGGTTAAGTACATTTCATACATCTATCACTTACCAACAAGATTATTAGCTGCAGTAGGGATTATTTGTGTACCATGTGTTGTATAACTAGTGAAATATTGAAGAAACATGGGTCAGTTGACATACTACATCCATACCCTGTCACACAGCATGCTGCAGCTGAGCACCTTTAGGTGACTGCCCTTTCAGAACTATTCAGGCAGAGGCAGTTTGACGTAAATTACGCATGGTTACGCGGGTAGCGCAGTCACAGCACGTCAGCGTGACCATCCCGCGTCTTTACGTCAGATTCAGCGGCACCGTAAACTCCCCTTTAACATACTCACCCGAACTCCAAGTGTCCCCCGGGGAGCTGGTACATGCCGGGGCCAGTGGATCCTTTTCGCCTTCCCAGCAGGACGCAGCCGGGATGAGAGGGGTTAGTGACCACAACTCCGACACCCACCCCCGGTCTGGAGGAAGCCGCAGCCATGGTCGCCGGGGCAACTGAAGTGGACTGCTGGATTAACGTAATTTCGGGACCCGCGTCTCGAGCGCTTTACTGATTGGCTGACGCTCAGATTACTGCACTGTGTCGGTTACTGTATAGGAAGCACAGAGTGCAGGGGGAGAGTGCAGTGACAGGGTAGAGGGGGAATGCAGAGTGACAGGGGAGAATGTGCAGTGGCAGAGAGGAGAGGGGGGATGCAGAGTAACGGGAAGTGGATTGCAGAGTGACAGAGGGGAAGTGCAGGGTGACAGGAGAGGTAGATTGCAGAATGAGAGGAAGGGGATTGCACAGTGACAGGAGAGGGGAAGTGATGAGAGGGAGTACAGGGTGATAGGAGAGGGTGGGGTGACGGGGGAGTGGGGAGTTAAAGATGCATGTGCACTCTTCAGTTTTCTATAGACTGCAAGCTTTTCCAAGCAGAGATGTATTTACCCCTTGCTTTATACACTATGTAATTGTACTGGTGTTTCCCCTACCCGATGGGAGATTCCCCTGTTACCAGGTGTAAATTGCATGCTACCTGTTGGCTCACCGAATGCTGAGTGGTCCGCCGATGGTTGTGGGGACTGCAGGACAGGCTTCTGGGGCTTATACCCAACATTTACTCCATGGTACACAGCGCCTCCATCTGCTGTAGGCTCCCGATGTATGGAGGCAATCCTCCACAGTAGAACGGTTTCTTCTCCCCCCAGAAAGATTACACACCAGGCGGAAGGTATAGATAACTGGAACCGGTTTTATTCTTCTGCACACACAGTGTCAAGGCAGTCCCTGCCCAATACAATCACTGATCTGGTCTCCAAACTTACGATGGTCCCTGGACCTTCACTACTGGTCAAGGGCCCCCGCAGCAGCCCCTGCTCTTCCCCAGCCCTCTAGCAGGACCAGGGGAAAAGGTAGTCACTCACTCTCCCCCTCAGGCAAGAGGACCATGGCCTGCCAGTGCACAGCAGCCTGTGTAATACATTGTCTTTCTCAACAGTAGAGACACTAATGAATTCCCTTTAAGTACAGTAGGGGGAAGGTACTAGGTCTGAACCCAGGATTGGGCAGAACACAGACCTAGTCCCACCTCCTCCCCTGTCACTCAAGGAAGCTTCCTGTGTGGGGAAAAACCATAATTGGTACTGGCACTGCCTGCTCTTAGCAGGACTTTTGTTCCAGGGATGGCAGACTGGTAACCAAACCAGGCATGGCTACATCATTTTCTTTAAGTATTTATGTTATGTAATGTATAAAGTTCTTGTATGGGCCCTGGAGCAATGTAGATTTGTTGTAGGTAGTGTTACCTTTTAGGGGATTAGCATTAGTTATTCATAAATAAAAGTATAATGTACAGAGATTTACGAAAACTTCAGGTTTCTTCTACATGGAAGTATTCTATAATATTTTAAAACAACTCTGTAAGTTATAATTTGAACTTTGAAGTACCGTAATGTTGGTTCTCGAAATGTTATGACTACCTACAATTAATTTGATGCAATGTCTTTCAAAACGGTCAATCACTATCTCCCCTTGCTCCGGATTAGTCCAACACAGGCGAGCCCTCGCTCACTGATTGGACTCCGAAGACAATCCACTCTGGGATTGGTCGGGCCTCCGTCCTGCATGTTGATGGATGGAGACCGAGAGCTATATCAGTAGGGACCTGGCTTTGGTTCCAGAGACTTGTGGAGTACTCAGCTAGCCAAAGTGGACCCTTTAAAAATCCAAAGTCATCCGAGGGTGTTCAAGAGATTTGCGGAGGAGTTTGGAGGGAAGTGACGCTGGGAATTTAAAACTAATGACTAGCGGAGATCAAGGCAGTGCTACCCCTACCGTCAAGGTCAGTCGCGCAAGTTGGGAACACGTATCAGTGTAAAATTCTGGACGGAGGTACCCGCACCTAGGGCTCTAGGTTGTTGGGTGAGTTTGTGTGGGTCTTATGTACTGGAAGTTTGTGAAATGTTTTTCCAATAAATTCACTTTTGTTAAACTTTGCAGTTCCGTGTATTGTATTGATCCCTTGTATAATTGTCCCGGTCTCTCATGACAACCACATCATAATTAATTATGATAATGCTAATAATAGATGTTCATAACATAGACTTATTGATAATGTAAATGGCTCAGTACAGTATCAAACGTTCAATGTGTGCTCATAAGTGACAGAGCCCTGAGAATCGGGCAATATGATATTCCCTTTTGTTTTCCAACCTTCATTTATAATTTTATGCAAGTGTTGGGGGCAGGGTATAGAAAAAAAGGGATTGGGGAGAAGCGTACATATGAGGATATGATCACATCAATCCTGACAATAAGTAAAATTACAAGTTTCCCAGCATAGTCTACTGTATGCCAGAAAGCAGGCTCTAGTTTAGATCAGCAGAAGGTAATGGTCCGCATCGCTTGAACCCATTCTTGCCAGTCAATGGTCCCAGGTTTTACTGAAACAGTGTAGTCTGTCATTTAAGAAGCTAGTCGTTTTTGTTGTTGTTAAATTATGATAGGATTGGAGGGGGCTGTTTCCATGTTGCCGAGATACCGCACCTTGTGGCCGCCAATATATATGTAGATATTTTTTGTTGGGCTGTGGTGATGCCCTCAAGTGGCCTATTGAGCAGTGCCACCCACCCATGGTGCTAGGGGAAATCTGGTTCCTAAAATGGCGGGAACCAGGTTGAAGATGTCTCCAAATCCTCCTTATCTGTGGGCATGTACACCAGGTATGGAACATCGTACTGTGCTGTCCACACCCACTGAAGAAAAGAGAAAAAACAGAGAGGCTTCGGCTCACCACCAATCAATTGAATAGAGAAAGGGTGACTATTTTTTGTACCTGTCCTATGTCCCAATACATATCTTTTTTTTATGGTAGTCACCCTCTCTCTATTCAATTGATTGGTTGTGCGCCACACCCTCTCTCATTTTATGCTGCTATCATCGGACCCGCACACTGGAGGATACACACTTGGATGATAAAAACTTCCACAAACATCTACAAACTACAGCAAGTGAGTGTTTTATTCTTTATAATACATTCAAAATGGCTATGTGGATAACCAGAGAGTTTGGAAGAAATATTTGATGCCATTATCTCCTGCCTGCTGTGTCTTTCTAAATTGAAGGAACCAGGTAGGCGCTATCTTCTCTTTAACTAGCCACTACTACATATTTATCAATGAATGATTATCCGATGCGAGACCTATTCCTATTCTGATTCCAAAATCATTTTTTATGTTTTGTATACTTTATGAGCACCATTTTCCTCTTTTGACTATCTACACACCCTCTGAAGCACAATGGAGAGGTGTAAATGTAATGTAGTCTAGTTGGATAGAGTTACCATCTATGCAGGACCTTTATCATTTTCTTTTATAAGTGTGTTGATGGAACCTTCAGCCACTGCCTCTTCCCATTCCCATTCCTCTTCGCCCAGTGTCTCGCCAATGTCAGACTCCCACTGCCTCATGAAAGTACATTTGTTGCCTACTTTGTTGGGAAGGAGATTCTGGTTGGACACCGATATCAAAACAAAGCTTTATGGAGATGATTGTGTCAGGGCCTCCTAGATATCCTGCTCCTAGCCGTAGTTCCTTTCTCTGTCCACAGGGTGTGCTGCTGGTTTCTGTCTGCTCTGGGGTGCCTCTGTCTGTCTCCTCTTGTTGCTCCTGTCCTCTGTCCTTATAGTTTCCTGTTCCTCCCTTGCCTTTTGTTTTGTGTCCAGACTCCCTCTGCCCTGATCCGTTTCTGCTTGTTCCTGTTTTGAGTCCTGTTCACATTAAAGGCCCTTGCTATTGAACTAGATTGCCCCAGTTTGTTACCTGCTAGGAAGTCCCAGTACTGTTCCTGCTCCCTTGTCTCATTTTCTGCTGCCCTGCCCTGCTCCTACCTTCTTGTTGCTGACCCTGCCTGTGACCGCGACGATCCTGCTTGCTGCCTGTGACCGTGACGATCCTGCTTGCTGCCTGCCACCGATCCCTGCTTGTGACACTAACAATCCTTGCCTGCTCCCCGCTGTTCCGGCCATCGAGGTCCTAACTGCGCCAGGAATCTGCCCCCCCATGACAGAAAACAAAGGCCACTTCTGGACCTCGCTTTAACAGATTCATCACCTGCCTGCTTCAGCAGACTCCTCGCGCTTGCATTGGGTTGAAGATAAGTACTCTCTTGGTGTTTGGAAATTGTTGATTCCTAAAGTGCTTGCTTCAAATTTTTCTGCAGGGTTTGTTATATCCTGATTTTTGTCCCTGAGAAGAGTTCCCCCCCCCCCCCCCCTTTTTTTTGTGGGAATTTCAGCTGAAAAGTTTTTTTTAGTTTTCCTTAAGCAAACCCAACACTGCACCCCCTGTACAGATAGGGAAGATTGATTGTGTTTCAAAAAAGTTTGTTGAGGCTAGAACTGTTGCTGCAGAGACCAGTGCACTTTTCTTTGAGATTTTTTGCAGTGCCTGGTTTACCCCTTCTGACCCTCATATACCTTTTTTTTCCCCAAAGATCAGCTTGTATTTCCCTGCAGTACCTGGTGTCGCCACTTGAGACTCCCAGACATATTTCTAAAACAGCCTGTGTTACCTTGATTTTCTGCTTTCTCTGGTTGGACCACTTCTGTTTACAGGGTTCCCATTTCAAAAACATTGTTGTGCTGTTTTATATTGTTTTATATTTCTTTTAATGATTGTTATCACAAGTGTGATTTTATTTGTAATAAATATTGTTCCCATGTTCTAGATTGTTTTGCTTGGTTACAGCATCAAGTTCTAATTGATAGAACCTGTCACCAACCAATCACTATAAATTTGCACATGCTATTTATAACCGCACATTAATGGGGGGCGGTATTACTCCTGATGAAGCTGACAAATCAGTGAAATGCTTAGGCTGCACTTACAGTCCCGACTATGGCGATGGCGCGCTGCGTCAAAACAAATGTAATCCGTCGCATGCATCTATAGTAGGTGCGACCACGACGGTGTGACACAGTGACCAAAATCGCTGAAATCAATGGAATTTGATTTTTACCGCGATGGCCACACCACGTGACGGCAATAAGCCTATCACATAACATCAACATGACGTCACTGCCCCTTGCAGCCAGCGACATCGCTACAACTGAATTACAACAGGTGATGTCACGGGTCATGTCGCAGTCAATGTAGCCTGCACCATAAGCGCAGCCTTAGAGCCATTGGTTGAGACGCCACGAACAGTCGGAGCCTGCCGCATCTGAGCCGCTTCTGGATGCAAGATCACCGGATGTGATGTCAACCCGACCGGAAATGACACGAGACACCCAGAGCAGCAGAGGGGTAGCCAGCGGCGAAAGGGTCAACACTACACCGCGTGACTACGAGGCCTGAAACCACGATTCTCAACAATTCTGTTATGTGCATAAACTAAATGTACAGGATGTGAGCACATTTAAATTTGTTTTACTTGATAAAGTTTTATATTGGTCTGCACCATGATATGTTTTTTCATCTCGAGATAACGTCTTGTCAAGCCACACACCTGCCATAAGAAGATTCTATGCCACAGTTTGGGATATCTGCCCTTTAAAATGTACCACGTGTATTACTACTGTGAAGTGCTATGTACATTAATGGCGCTATACAAATAAAGACATACAATACAATACAAAATCTAACACACTCAAAGTAGGACATCTGAAAGAGCCATGATTCCTACTCCTTCAGACTTACCATACATTTGTGCACTAGACATCTTTTTTCTTTGTGGGGTGATCCTTGTATATGCTCCCTTTGTATCCTGGAGAGTGTGTACGTCAAAGGGAATTTTTTTTAAAACAAATTCCTACCCGAGGTAGTGAGATTTCATAGATCAGCAAGACATAAGATAATTCTTTATATAAATGTATTTACTGCTGCGGCCACTTTCATTCTAACATTTGCCCGTAGTTTCCCGGGGCTTAGTTCAGCTGGCGCCGAACTTGGCCGCGCGCCAGCTGCATCTCTTCCCTGCACTCCCCTCGCATCTTCCTCTCCCCTCCCGACCCCCTGGCTGCTCCTGCTCTGCCCCTTCTGCCCCTGCATCTTCCCCGTAACCCCGCTTACCCCGCTTCAACCTTCAGGGGATGTTGGCTTCAGGGGATGTTGGGGAAGCCGGGGAAGCTTGCGCGCCACGTGACACCGGCGCCACAGTGACGCGCGGAAAAGCCGCGTCACCCCGCGCATTGCACGCGCACTGCGGTGGCGGCCGCATTAGAGTCAGCTCGGCCGCCACTGTACCACAAAGTTATTTTTCACGAAACAATTTTCATCACTCGGATCACCACAAGCAGTCCCGCAATCCGGCAGCCTCACTGACCCCTCCAAGCCCAGCACGATCCCCATCAGCAGCCCTGCACTCCGGCAGCCTCACTGAAAGCAGTGGGCTTAGTGTGCTGTGAGTGGGCACAGTGCGCTGTGAGTGGGTGCAGTGCGCTGTTAGTGGGCGCAGTGCGCTGTTAGTGGGCGCAGTGCGCTGTGAGGGGGCGCATTGTGCTGTGAGGGGGCGCAGTGTGCTGTGAGTGGGTGCAGTGTGCTGTGAGTGGGCGCAGTGTGCTGTGAGGGGGCGCGATGTGTTCTGTGGGTGGGCGCATTGTGCTGTGAGGGGGCGCAGTGTGCTGTGAGTGGGTGCAGTGTGCTGTGAGTGGGCGCAGTGTGCTGTGAGTGGGCGCAGTATGCTGTAAGTGGGTGCAGTGTGTGTATGTGCGCAGTGTGTTTATGCAAAATATTTTTTTTCATATTCGATCAATATTATAATAATAACGCTCAAACTGCGTTATATGCGGATCGTGCTATAACGGGTTGAGCTGTATGTGTTTGTTTTTTTCGAAAATTAAATTAGCCCGGCTGGCGCACTTAGTAAAAATTAATTGGACCGCAAAGGGTTAATATGACAAAGGTTAAAGGAGCTTTTTCTACATTAGCCAAAGTGGCAATTGTAAGACGAAATTCTCGATTGAGTTCAATGCAAAATTTGGTCTGAAAACAGCCTGATTAGTCCAATTTTTTAAATTGTTATGTTTTAAATAGAATCAATACGCACAAGAATAGAATCCTGTTTGAAGAAAAAACAAAAAGAAGTCCAGCTTCTAGTCCGCAAAAATAAGTTCTACGCAAAAATAACCAAACTGAGGTGCAAGACTCATCTAAATAGTACGAGAGAACAGAAACAGAAAGTGGAAGGACCAAATAAGTCCTTATTACTAGATGGTAAAATGAGCCTGCACCAGGAACCCTGCTAATAAATTTTAAAGAAAAAGATATCCTGGATCCAAATTCATAATATATCCTATTTAATTTACATATAGAAAATACATGAAGTATGATCCCGGGCCCCCGAACTCCTGCAAACAAAATAATTGCACTTCTACCCAAATATCCAACCTAAAACTTGCACGTGCGAAATTTCACATTTCTAGTGCAAAGAGAACATGTAAACAGGAAAAGCAGGGGTCACTTTATTTTTGACATGTATAATCCCTGGTCCCTGGCTTATGGTGCTATGTAGCTACCTTTTATTGTATAGCCTGGTTCCCTCTCCTGTCACATCTCCCCCCTCAAGACGAAGGCTCTGGGACAGCCACCTCATCATGTGACTCTGCAAGCCTGAATGTCCTAGAGACTTTCTGGTCACTGGGGATGTCCTGTCAGGAGAGTCCATCTGCATTGCCATGCTCACTGCCCTTCTTGTGTTGAATGGTTAAGTCAAATTCTTGCAGGGCAAGGATCCAGCTGCTTTCCTTTCTCCCCCGACACCCTCTGTAACCAGCTGAGGGGATTGTGAACAGTGATCACGGTGAAGGCTTTACCATACAGGTTTCTTCCATGCCCACACAATTGCGAGGCACTCTTTCTCAATGGTGGCATAAGCCACCTCTTGAGACAACAGCTTGTGACTCAGGTAGACGATTGGGTGCGCTCAGTACAGCACCGACACCATAGTCCGAGGCATCGGTCTGCACCACAAATTGCTAGCTATAGTCAGGGGCTGCTAGGATGGGAGTGCTAGCCAGGGCAGACTTTAATGCCTGGAATGCCTCCTCACAAGCGGGAGACCAGGTAACCAAAACCGAGAGTTTCTTGTGAGTCAAGTCAGTCAGGGGTTTGACCAGGGCACTGTACTGGGGAACAAACTTCCTATAGGAGCCAGCGGTGCCTAAAAAGCCAAAACCTGCTTCTTTGTTCGGGGTACTGGCCACTCGAGAATTGCCTCTACCTTAGCTGGCTCCGGCTTGAGATGCCCTTGCCTACTCTATGCCCGAGGTACAGTACCTCTGCCATCCTAACTAGACACTTCGATCGAGGACAGTGCCACAGCCTCAGGGTCTCAGGTCGCAAAATCAACCACCGTGAGGATGTAGCACTTCCCTGTCCAACTAGGGACGAGGAGGGATCCCACAATATCGAACGCTACCCTCTGGAATGGTTCACTGATCACCGGTAGTGGTCTCAGGGAGACCCTCATATGGTCACCCAGCTTGCCTACCCACTAGCAGGCATTACAGGAGCGACACAAATCTGCTACTGCCCATGATTCCTGCGCTAGGAGTAATGCTGCAATAGCCAGGATCAGCTGTGGGCGACCTCCTGATGCCCTGTAATGGAGTGGGCTACCTGCAATAACTGCTGTCTATACTCCTCGGGTACAACTAACGGTCTCTTCCCTGTCAATACTGTGTCTGGAGCACCCGGAGTTTGCTCCCTATACAGGAGCCCACGGTTCCAGAGATACAAATCCAACCCACTCTGAGGCAGACTCAGGCGCCTGGGGTCTCATGCCCTCTAAGCCAGGAACAGACCGTACTGCCTCTTAACCATGTAACCAGCTTCCATCGTCAGTCATTCTCAGTCATTGGTGGTCCAAAATGCAGGGGGACGGTGATCTCCTCAGTGGGCAGGGGTACCAAAGGCTACCCTGCCTTGGCATGTGCCCGACTTTGGCTCCTTGTGACTGCAGCCACAGGAGCATCTTCGTTTGAAAAAAAGCAGATGAGGTGTCCCATGTCATTAACGAGTAGCACCTCAGTATCCAACCCGGGCAAAACACCCACATCTCGTATGATTCGACCGGCACCCCAGTCGAGAAACACCTGGGCGACCTGGATTGACCGAGGTCCCCTGTCTGTCATGGTAACCTGCATCCCTGGTCCAGGGAGCATACTGTAGCACCGGAATCAATCAGGACGGCTGCCTGGCGACCTCCGATGGTCACTGGTCACAAATGCTTCCTCCGGACATCATTTTCTTGCCGCTTGATGGCTGCAACTGGGTGCCCGTCTGCCTCCAATGCTGTGCCGCCTGTAGAGGGTGTGGGGACTGCCGCCTGGGTCCGCTGCTGGACCTGTTGGACGGCTGCTCGCTGCTACTCAGTTGGTGCCATTCCCAATGAGGCGTTGCCCTGGATGGGGGTGACTAGAATGGTGCAAGTCAGGGCAATCGGGCTTCAGATGCCCAGTCTGGTTGCACTTGTAGCTCCAGGCTTCATGGGAAAATCCTGCAAATTTGGCTGCACCTCCTCCAGTGGAAGGCTTTGTCTTACAGTTCGAGACTGCAGATGAAGCCTCTGCGGGCTTACCTGCCCAACTGGCAGGGGCTGCCATCGGTGGTGCCACCTGCTTCCTATGCTGGGGATGGGTGGTCACAAACTCATCTGCCAAGGCAGCTGCCTCCTCGCAGGTTGCCGGCTTGTGGTCAATGGCCCACTCCCGGACCTCTGGCAGATATCTCTGATAAAATTGCTCCCAAAAGATGAGATTGAGCAATTCTTTGTGGGTATTGGCTTTGCACCCCTCTACCCACCAGTGGATTATCCGTGCCATGTAGTCTGTGTGGATTTCTCGGGCGGTCTTGTCCTCAGACTTGAACCGCTCCCTTGGTCTTGGGTTTGATCCGATTCTGCCTCAGCAGAACATCTTTCACATACTCATAGTTCTCACCCTCCTCGGAGTTGATCACCTTGTATGCCTCCTGTGCCCATCCTCTCAGCTGCGGGGCAGGACCTTTACCCATTTGGCTGGTGGGAGAGAGTACCGCCGGCACTGTATCGCAAAGCTCCACAGGTACCGATCAATATCCATGACACATCTATGATCTTCCCAAAACTCTGGTGAGTTACCTTGGGTGGATGGCACTGAGAGTTGCCCCCGCTGGGCTTAGAAGATGCAGGGGGTGAACGAGGAACTGCACCAGGTGTATTTTCTCTGTTACGGTAGCTCCTGGCCCCAGGACAGCTACCAGAGCTGCAATTTCTTCAGTGGAGCGAGCCCGGGTCCCCGAGACCACGGTTACCCCCTAAGCCACCGGTGCGACCTGGACCGGTCCCCCGGGCTCCTTTAATCTGCTCTCCACATAGGCAACAGCTCCCGCCGGGTTAGCACTGACAAGGGCATCGTCATGTTCCTCCATTATCGCTTCCAGGTGAGTCTTGCTGCGGCCCTCCGTTTGCAGACCAAAGGTCTCACACTTGGCAGCTACCGCTGCATGATCCCAGGACCGATACCGACCTGATCGGTAAGCCATCTTCACCTTGTGGCACTAAACTGAGTGACACTGAAAAGTGTGATTCACTGTTTTGTATAACGTGTTTTCCGACACCACTTGTTTTGAGAACTTGCAATCCACAAGCTCGCTTTGTACTATAATTCCACGCAGGAAGTTATAGTCCAAAGCCCTATGATTCCACCGCTACCACCATAAAAACCCTGTCTTTTAACAAATTTATACGATAATCATTCAATAGGCAAAACAAGGCAGTGAAATAAAATGTATTTGGTTTATTTGGATAAAAATCGTGGAAACACAACAGAAATACAAAAGAAAGAAATATACACACTTACTGGGGTCTGGGTGTTGAAATCTAGCCTTTCCTAGGTGCAGGATGCCCGCTTGCAAGGGCTTACCCTGACCATGACCTCTTCCCGGATGTCCTGGAACAAAATGCGGCAGAAAATCCTGACTGGGACCTTGCCCTGATCGTCCTCGAACTGATGTCGGCAAGAAATCCTGACTGCGACCACTACATTCGATTTGTAGAGCTTGGCCGCAAAAAACGGAACTTAGTCTCTGTGAGGCAGACTTTTCTAGCTTCAAAACGTAGCCGGCTTCTCTGCTATTTGTAACAGAACAACTTTGAAAAGCCCGCCCTAGCTTCCTCAACATAAGTTACTGGATGGTCTGGTTCTCTGACTTGGGCTTCACCTAACATACCCTCAGGAGGAGTGACCAATCAGAGCATGGGAATTTCTCCCCACCAGCCAATAAGAATAGGGGCTCATCCTTTTGCTGACATCAGAACACCCCCCCCCCCAACTCCTGCAAACAAAATAATTGCACTTCTACCCAAATATCCCACCTAAAACATGCACATGTGAAATTTTACAGTTCTACAGCAAAGGGAACATTTAAACAAGAAAATCAGGGGTCACTTTATTTTTGACATGTATAATCCCTGGTCCCTGGCTTATGGTGCTATGTAGCTACCAGGGACACCACGGTTTCAGGGGTAACCAGATGGGCTTAAACCTTTATTGTATAGCCTGGTTACACCCTCCCATCACAAGGGGGAATAGAAAAAGGACCACTCTAACTAAAACACAACCTAACACATCAATCTAAACGAATAACAATGCACTACCACAAAATAATCAATTACAAGGGAAAGAGAAACATACTAAAAATAATTAACTACCAAAAAAACAAACAAATATCAATGTGCAAACGTGCATACAAATAGTAAAATCACTGAACTACGGACAACAGCTAATCAGGAATTAGCAACAGGTCTAGTGTGTGTCATGTTTCCAAACTCACAAACACGGGTTCTTAGATAATGAGTAGTTTATTTCCTTAACAGCATAGAGTATGATCGTACACACACAAATGTCAATGAGACTCTGCCAGGGGAGGGCCCAAGCAAGCTTTATATACATTTTAGATTCCTTTGTTTAAAATAGGTTACTAGGCAGAATATAATAACTACTCCCTTATTCTAAACCAATCATCTTACAGATCATTAAACCAATTAAAAGGTGGTTAAAACAGCTCAGTAGAAATAACAAAATATAATAAGATACAAAAGATACATTTTATCCAATTATGTTGTATAATTGGAGACTTGGTACTTCTGGGCATTGAGCCAAACACCTGGCCTCATGGGTCTACTGATAACGAAACTCAATATAAAGATAAAACAAGAGAGAAGCACACACCTCATAGTATAGTACGATTTCCTTTTCTTGGCTCAAACAATAAAAATGCACTTACAATATAGCTGTGCCTCAAAAGCAATGAACAGAATAGTTAATGGGATCTCCATAGTCTGGGAACCGTATGTAGGCATTCTCCCAATCTCTTGTTGACGCGTCCGACCAGACCGGTTTGTCTGGTAGCACCTCTCCGGTATCCCGGTGCTTCCGCACTATGTGAGTGATGCGTCGCTGAATAATTACATCACTACGTTGTGATGTCACCATGACTCGGACGTCTGTCGCAAGAGCGGACAAGGAAGATAGTCTGAGCTGTTCCAAGCTCCACAGACTTCTCCTGTACACAGATCACAGCTACTCCCACAGCTTGCTGACAACCAACCGAAAGCCACCCTATGCGTTTTGAGGTGTAACCTCTTCATCAGGGGTGTGGCTTTCGTTGGTATCCATGTCCTTTATATACCTCAATTGAATATACATTTAATGAAGCACATTGGAGCGTATATACAAAATTACTGTATCAAAATATAATTGTGAATCATCTACCTGAGAGTCCTAACAACATTAATCATAGTAAAAGCACCTAATAGAAGGAAAACCCTAATAGATAATACAAATGTATATTACACTTAGAACCATTAGCAATCATTCAATTCATCAATAGTATAATACTTGAATGAATAAAAAAAAAATAATGAGCTCCCAGCCACACAGGAATAACTGTAGTGAATGAATAAACCCCATAGAACTATAGAGGAGAATCAAGATAAATCAAAGTAACAATTTAGAATAAATTCTAAGATCATATTTTATATATTTACACATATCCTATGGATTAAGTATGTTCCTCTATACTTTTATTTGTCTTGACTCTCCCTCTATAGTTCTATGGGGTTTATTCATTCACTACAGTTATTCCAATGTCACTGGGAGTTCATTATTTATTCATTCAAGTATTATACTATTGTTGAATTGAATGATTGTTAATGCTTATAAGTGTAATATACATTTGTATTATCTATTAGGGGTTTCCTTCTTATAGGTGCTTTTAATATAATTAATGTTGTTAGGATTCCCCAGAAGAAGCCGTAGTTATGGTGAAAGAGCTGTAGGGAACGCTGTCTCAATCAAGTTTTTTTTACAATCCTTTGGCAATCGGGTGGACACATCACGCGCACCTGCAGGACGCAACTTCCTCCCTCGGAGTAACATGGTACATGTATTCTTTACCACCTTATCTCATGAATTGCATGAATATTGAGGCTACGATTGGCAGTAAAACATCTTTCAAAGAACTGTGATAATATGTGCAACACAATATTGCCATTATGAGCACTGCACTGCATGGAAGTAATAGCTTCTAAGTTCTGTTATACTGAAAGCTATTGTGATTGTGGGGATTCTGAAAAGGTTCAAATGTGCCTATACCTTCAATCAAGTTTTCAGCATTGTGTGAGCAGAGAGTCAGTGACACACCGATTGCTATTATGAGCGCAACACTGCATGGAAGTAATAGCTTCTAAGTTCTGTTCTACTGAAAGCTATTAAAATTGCTGGGATTCTTAAAGGTTAAAATGTGCCTACACCTTCAATCAAGTTTTCAGCATTTTTTAAGCAGTGAGTATTTAATCGTAATTTGCTATTTATGCAGGACATAGCCAATAAGCGTAAATCAGTGGTGCTATATTGAGTGCTACACTTTGGAGTATTAAACCTTGTGTTTTTTCTATTGAAAGACCTTCAAATTGACTGTACCAAAAGTGTGTTGTATATCTACATCTTCACATTAATTCAAGTATCAGTGGATTTCTGGAATTAAATACAAAGATATGATGCAGTTATAATGAGTGCTACAATGGATAAAAGTACTAGCTTTTGTAAATAAAAAAAATCTACTAAAAAGCTGCTCTAATTGACTGGATCCTAAATAAAGGAAAGGAATTGGTTTATAACTGCAATCCAAAAAAACACTGTATGATTAGTGAGGCCGTGATTACACGCAAAATATTGCTACAGGACAACGTCAATCGATGTAATTTAGTGTTGCCACAAAAATGTTACATCTCACTGGGAAATTTGCTACGGTGTTTCTTCAGTTAAAAGGCGTTCTAGCTAATTGTATCCAAGAAAATAATGCATGTTTACATCAAACTAACCATCAGTTGGTACTAGAACTAAATACGGCTATGCTTCCATTACCTACAAACATTATCAATGGACATTAGAAGGATATATACGTATATATATATATATATATATATATATATATATATATATATATATATATATATATATATATATATATATATATATATATATATTTTTTTTTTTTTTACATAAAACCAAGTTAATAACCCCACTATGATACTTTCAAATGAACTCTATGGCTGTTGCATATTATCAAGAGTGATTATAGTGTTACACTATTTGAAGTCAATTTTTACCTATAATAGAACCATTATTTGACAAGTATTTGGTGATTAACAATGCAGCCAGTGTAACTTCAGCGAGTATTCAAATTGACTTAATATAGTCACACGTTGATTGCCAATTATACAAAGAATAACATTACCATTCAGTATAACTCTGGATCCTTTTAATATTTTTTTAATTAATTTTTGAGTGTAACAAGTTAAAAATAAAAGTTTTACATATATTATGTAGACACAGTATTTGTTCAAAAGTGTCTTTTTTGTGACATATACCTGTAGGGCCTAATGGAGTTAGCGCCGATAGAAAAAAATCGCCATGGTTTTTAAATCACCATTTTTAACAGCTTTGCTATCATGGTATGTAAAAAGCCCCGAATACCAGTGATGGCAACAGTTGCAAATATGGCGAGTTGCCGGCGATGAGATAATTGGCCCTCTGAAAAGGGCTCACCCGGCGAGTTGATTTTGCTGCAGAGAGTGAGCTGCCTCTCTCTGCGCAAATCTCGCCCAACATTAAAATATTTTAATTTAAATGTTATTACTAGTGTAGCTGAACAGGGGGTCTCCGGAGCAGAACCGCCTTGATTTCAGATCCGGTGACCCCCTACTTCCCAAGATACAGGCCCCGTTATGGGATCCCGGTATCTTCTATGCTGTAACGCGTAGCTCACCACAAATGAAGTGCGACCACGGTGCTGAGGCAGGGAATTGAGTAACGCTGACCCACAGCCACGCGGGCGCGCCTAGAGTGTAGAGTAGTCGTTCAGGCCAGGTCAGGATTACGGATAGTAGAATAGTAATGGTACTTGCCAGGTTCAGGAGTAGAGAGAAGCGGAGTCCAAGGTACTAGCAGGGTCAGGCAACGAGAGGTTAAACAGCAAGCAAGGTAAGTCAAGGTTCAGAAACTAGATGTGGCAAAGCACGGCATCACGACTATGCTCAGCGATGACTGACTGCAGACTGAAGGTATAAATAGGAGGAGCCTCCAATAGCCAGCCACTGCGGAACCAGGAAATGGAAGAGATTTGGCTGCTAGTGCACACAGGTGTGCCCTAGGAAACAGCCTAATCAGGGTTGAGTGTAGAAGTGCTTTCACACCGTCCCACGCGCGTCACGGAGGCTAGGGGGCAGAGTCTGGGTAGCGCGTCACTCCCACGATGATTCCTGGGAGCAGAGGAGGTGGAACCCGTCACACGCCGACTCGCGCGCGTCACGGAGGTCGAGGGGCGCGGCCTGACGCGCACATCAGCAGGGAGGCTAGAGGAGCGTCCACGACGTGTGACAGGGCGAGGGGCGGGATCAGGGTCCGTGGTAGCATGAACAGGTAGCGCAGGATCCGCGCGCATCACACGACCAGGAGAGATTGCGCAACTTGAGTGTCTGCTGCAGAAGGGCCTGAGAGGTGAGGAGACGGTCTTTGCACGCCAGGATGGCGAATCCTCACAGTACCCCCCCCCCCCACTCTAGGAGCGACCTCCGGGCGACTCCACGAAGGCTTGTCCGGAAATTTCATATGAAAATTGGTGCGTAATCTAGCTGCGTGAACCTGGTGGCTCGGAATCCAGGACCTTTCTTCAGGACCGAAACCTCTCCAATGCACCAGATAGTGCAATGATCCTCTGGAGATCTTGGAATCCAGAATGGATTGTATCTCATATTCTGGTTGACCTTGGACCATCAACAGAGAAGTAGAAGAAACTGTAACTGAAAAATCATTAGTGACCACGGGTTTAAGAAGAGATACATGGAATACAGAGGGGATCCTCATAGCGGGAGGGAGATCGAGACGGTATGCAACCGGATTGATCTTCTCAGAAATGGAGTAAGGTCCAAGAAATCTGGGTGCGAATTTCATGGATGGAACCTTGAGCCTGAAAGCCAGACCTTGTCGCCAGGTTTGAAGTCCAGACAGGTTTGCGATGGCGATCTGCCTATATCTTCTGTTTGCTGACCGCTTGCCTGATGTTGACCTGGATCCTTTTCCAAAGGCCCTGTAGTTCCTTAATTCTCTCATCTGCCGCTGAGACCCCTGAGGAAGGTAACACCATAGGAAGAATAGAAGGGTTGAATCCATAATTGACATAGAAGGTGGATTCTTACGTGGAATCTCTGCATCCATTATTGTGAGCGAACTCTGCCCAGGGTAGGAGTTCAGCCCAATCATCTTGTGAGTCAGAGACAAAACATCGCAGGTATTGTTCAAGCGACTGATTGGTCCTCTCCGTTTGACCATTGGTCTGTGGATGGTATCCCGAAGAAAAATGAAGAGCTATACCAAGCTGAAGACAAAAAGATCACCAGAACCGGGAAATGAACTGAGAGCCTCTGTCTGAGACGATTACCATGGGTACCCAGTGTAAACGAAAAATCTCCTTAATACAGACATCAGCAAGCCTGGGAGAACTAGGGAGACCCTTGAGGGATATGAAGTGAGCCTGCTTCGAGAATCGGCCCACTACCACAAGAATTGTGTCCATACCCTTGGAGATAGGTATCTCAACAATGAAATCCATGGATATGTGTGTCCATGGCCGGTCAGGAACAGGGAGATGCTGGAGAAGACCAGAGGGAGAGGTCCTGGGCGTTTTAGTCCTAGCACACGTGGGGCACGTAGCTACGACATTTTTAACATCCTTTTGCATCTCTGGCCATCAAAAAGTCCAAGAAATAAGATCCAGTGTCCTCTTGATGCCAGGATGGCCTGCAGATCTGGAGGAATGCCTCCACTCAAGAACCTTCTTTCTATGTTGGGCAGAAGTGAAGAGACGGTCTTGAGGTGGCGAGATGCCGGAAGGAATATGACTCTGTTGACGAACAATGTCCTTAAGAGCTCCAAATGAGGAGGCCGAGAGAATATATTTGGGAGAAAGAATTGGTTTCTGCTGATCCTCAGGGTTATTGTCCATAGAAAATTGACGGATAATGCGTCAGCCTTGATATTCTTTGTTCCAGGAAAATAGGAAATTATGAAATTGAATCTGGTGAAAAATAGTGACCATCTGGCTTGGCGAGCTCCAAGGTGATGAGCTCCTTCGATGTAAAGTAAGTTATTATGATCCGTGAGGATCTTTATGGGGTCGTCAGAGCCCTCCAGAAGGTTTCTCCATTCTTCGGTGCCAGTTTAATGGCCAAAAGTTCACGGTTCCCATATCGTAGTTGCATTCAGCCGGAGAATTTTTTTTCGAAAAGAAAGCACAAGGGTGCAACCTGGACAAATGATTCTTTCTTTGGGAGAGAACAGCACCTACCCCAACATCGGAAGCATCAACTTCAAGGGTAAACGGAAGTTGGGGGTCAGGGTGAACAAGAACTGGAGCGGATACAAAAGCCTTCTTAAGAAGAGAAAAGGATTGAAGAGCTGCTGGGGACCAAGAGGCTGGGTCCGCTCCTTTCTTGGTTAATTCAGTCAAAGGAGCTACTAGAGAGGAAATTTTTTGGATAAATCGACGATAATAATTAGAAAATCCAAGAAAGCGCTGGACCGCCTTGAGGGTGGTAGGTTGAGGCCAATCGAGGACTGCTCTGACCTTGGCAGAGTCCATGGTGTGACCGGTGTCTGATATGATATATCCCAAAAAACTGGTAGATGTCTGATGGAATTGACATTTTTTAAGTTTGGCAAAAAGTCTATTTTCGCGTAACCGAAGAAGTACCTGTTTTACGTGAGAGACATATTCTTGAATGGATTTAGAAAAAATTAGAATGTCGTCGAGATAGATGATTACAAAGGAGTTGAGAAGGTCTCTAAAAACTTCATTTACAAAGTCCTGAAACACGGCTGGGACATTGCATAGACCAAAAGGCATGACTAAGTACTCATAATGTCCACCCCTGGTGTTGAAAGCAGTCTTCCATTCATCACCATGGCGGATCCTGACAAGATTATATGCACCACATAAATCTAATTTAGAGAAGATGTAATCTCCTTGTAATCGATCGAATAATTCAGAAATGAGAGGCAGAGGGTATCGATTTTTCACAATGATTTTGTTAAGGGCTCGGTAGTCTATGCAGGGGCGTAAAGCTCCGTCTTTTTTCTTCACAAAGAAAAATCCAGCACCTGCAGGAGAGGTAGACTTACGTTTGAATCCCTTCTGTAAATTCTCTGCGATATATTCTTTCATTGCCTTGGTCTGCGGCAAGGACAATGAATAAGAGGTCCCTCTGGGCAGAGAAGTACCAGGAAGCAAGTCGATAGGACAGTCGAATGGGCGATGGGGAGGTAAGACCTCAGATTTCACCTTATCAAAGACGTCCTGAAATTCGGAATACTCCTCTGGCAATTGTTCTTTTTCCTTGTCCTCGGTTATGGTGGTACCCCCGATACTACTAGCTTCCAGGATGCAGTTGTTGCAATAGGGACTCATTTAAATGGACTCCTTGCCAAGCCAATCCACCTAAGGATTATGTATCTGTAGCCAGGGTAAACCGAGGATCACTCCTATAGATGGGGTGTGAATCACATTGAACTGGATTTCCTCCAACTGTTTATCCTCCACTCTGAGCTTAAGAAGCTCCGTCTCCAAGGAGATAAACGCCGACTGGAGGGGGCTCCCATCTATGGCTTCAAGGGCAATAGGCTTCTTTCTATGCTTCAAAGGCACTGAATGGCGTTCTGCGAATTCTTGATCAATAAAGTTTCCTGCAGAACCAGAATCAAGAAAAGCGAGAGTAGACACTTGGAAGCCTTTCCTAGAGATGGTGATAGGTATAAGATAACAAGATGGAAGATTAGTAGAGATAGGGGAAAGAGAAAGCGTTCCCACTGAGACTCCCCCAGGTCTCAGGGGAACCTTGCGTTTCCCGACTTCTGGGGACAAAAATATGCAAAATATCCAGCGGTACCGCAGTACAGGCATAATCCAGCATTCTTGCACCGTAGTTTCTCCGATTTGGAAAGAGAGGTACCCCCTAACTGCATAGGTTCAGAAGTACCCAGGATCGGGGCTTCCATTTGGCTCACCTGACCAGGATTAGTCCGGGAGGAAGAAATGCGGTGATGCAGCTTTTCAGATCTCCTTTCCTGGATACGATGATCCACCTTAATGCAGACGTCGATGAGTTCCTCCAAGTCGGAAGGACGGTCGTAGGTAGCCAGTTCATCCTTCAGTGTCTCTGATAATCCCTGCCAGAAGGCCGCAGCCAGGGCTACATCGTTCTAGTCTGTTTCAGCAGCTATCATCCTAAATTCAAGTGCATATATGGCAACAGTGCGGTTACGTTGAGACACATGAAATAGCGCCGAAGCAGCAGATACCTTACGGCCTGGTGTATCGAACACCCTCCGGAACTCCCTGGTGAAGGCAGCAATATCCTGGGTAAGGTCGGTTCTTCGCTCCAAGATGGGAGAAGCCCAGGCAAGGGCATCATCTGTAAGGAGAGACATAATATACACCACTTTGGCGCGTGGAGAAGTGAAGTGTGAAGGATTCATCTCAAATTGTATGAAACAAAGATTGAGAAAACCTCGGCACTCATGGGGGTCACCTCCATAACGATTAGGGGTGGGTAACCGGGGTTCTTGAGGAGAGGACATGATGGCAGACTCAGGATTTGCAGGAGCAAGAAAATAGTGGGGTTCCTGGAGAGCTTGAGTGAAAGTTCTAAAGTTGTCCTGTAGGGTGCGCATGTTTTGGTCACTAGCCACAATCTTTTCCTCAATGCTAGAAAGGTAGCTTGCGTGTGTGCACAGGACTCTTCCTACCTCAGCGGGGTCGAAGTTTGTGTGGCTGAGCATACTGTAACGCGTAGCTCACCACAAACGACGCGCGACCGCGGTGCTGAGGTAGGGAATTGAGTAACGCTGACCCACAGCCACATGGGCGCGCCTAGAGTGTAGAGTAGTCATTCAGACCAGGTCAGGATTACGGATAGTAGAATAGTAATGGTACTTGTACGGTTCAGGAGTGGAGAGTTGCGGATCGTCTGTGTGTGTAGCCAGATTCAGGATTGGAGAGTTGCGGATCGTTGGTGGGCGTAGCCAGGTTCAGGATTGGAGATAGTCGGATCGTAGGAGTTCTTAGCCAATGGTCAGGACTGGAGCCAGGAGAGTAGTCAGACAAGCCAGATCAGGAGTAGAGAGAAGCGGAGTCCAAGGTACTAGCAGGGTCAGGCATCGAGAGGTTAAACAGCAAGCAAGGTAAGGCAAGGCAAGGTTCAGGAACTAGATGTGGCAAGGCACGGCGTCACAACGACTATGCTCAGTGATGACTGACTGCAGACTGAAGGTATAAATAGGAGGAGCCTCCAATAGCCAGCCAGGGCAGTACCAGGAAGTGGAAGAGAATTGGCTGCTGGTGCACACAGGTGTGCCCTAGCAAACAGCCTAATCAGGGTTGAGTGTAGAAGTGCTTGCGCGCCATCCCACGTGCGTCATGGAGGCCAGGGGGCAGAATCTGGGTAGCGCGTCGCTCCGACGTCGATTCTTGGGAGCAGAGGAGGCGGGACCCGTTGCGCGCCGACTCAGGCGCGTCACGGAGGTTGAGGGGCTTGGCCTGAATCACGCGTCAGCAGGGGGAGGCTGGAGGAGCATCCACGACGTGTGACAGGGCGAGGGGCGGGATCAGGGTCCGTGGCAGCATGAACAGGTAGCGCAGGATCCGCGCACACACATCACAGGACCAGGAGATTGCGCAACTTGAGTGTCTGCTGTAGAAGGGCCTGAGAGATGAGGAGACGGTCTTTGCACGCCAGGATGGTAGAATCCTCATATATGCATTGAAATGTCCCGGTCATGTGACACGAGACATTTACATGCATAGAAGATACCAGCATCCCATAACGGGGCCTGTATCTCGGGAAGTAGGGGACCCCCCCGGACCTTAAATCAACGAGGTTCTGCTCCGGAGAACCCCTGCTAAAATACACTAGTAATTAAATTAAAATATGTAATAACCACCAATACACAACCCACCCTCTGTGCCCCCACATAAAACCATTATTTATTTTTTTACACATAGGATTAATACCACAGGCCGCCGAGGGTCCCCCGGGTGGTCCCCACATATGTCCACAGGCCCCGCTGTGGGGTTCCCACGGGTGTCTGTGGGCCCTCGGGTTGTTTCCACGGGTGTCTGTGGGCCCTCGGGTGGTCCCTGCAAGTGTCCAGGCACCCCACAGGGGTCCCTGGGTGGTCCATGCAGGTGTCTGGGGGTCCTCAGGTTGTCCCTGTGGGCATCCTTGGGTCCTTGGGTGGTCCCCGTGGGTCCCCGCTAACCTGCGGGACCATTCCTGTATTTAAAAAAAAAAACATGACCTAAATTTCAATAAATACACCTCTCCCCACCAAACACATATACTGTAGTACAGTAATGTGTAGATATGGATAATAGATTATTTGCCCATTATTAAACACAACATTAGACAGCCAGCATAAATAAAGTAAATAAAAACCACGTGACTTACCCCTGCCAACATGAAGGGCATCCTCGTCAGCATACTGCAGGGCCATGTCCTCCGATGCCAGCAACAATACATAAAAAAAATACAATCTAATGGCCCCAAACCCCTTAATCACCTTAGCGGTTAATAAACACTACAGTAATTAAGCGGTTAACCCACCCTGCCCCACTACCCACCCGGGAGGCCTAGCCACCCACCCCGGACCCACTATACACACCCTGTACCCATTGAGTGGCATAGTAGTACATCATACCCACATAATATGGGCATGATCATTTACTATAGCAGTCAATGCTCACCCTAATACAAAAGTATTAATGTCAAAAATACACAAGAATAAAACAGATACAATAAGCTCCTAAACACCCAGAAAAAAAATAAAAGCACTAGCCAACAAAGTAATTAACTAAATAAAACGACAAGCTAATCAATTAAAGAAATAAAACCACTAGGCATTCAATAAAATAATTAAAACCACTATGCAATCAAATACATAAATCATACCACAAGCCAAAAAATTAATATAATACCTAAAAGCAGTAACCAACACAACAATTAATTCATACAACCACTAGGCAGCACATTAATTAAAACCAGTAGCCACCAAAATACATCATTAAATAAAATCGCTAACCAATCTGTAAAAAGAAAAAAACAAGCCATAACAATTCAAATGAATTTAACCAAATAATAAAAAGACATAGAAAATAAAACAGTCAATAGAAGAAATGCATTTGCCAAAAAATGCATTGGCTCCCACTGTATTCATCTGTACTATACACAGTAACAGATTGCCCATTGACTGCTAATGTATCAATGAAAAACATAAAAAAAAGAAAAATCCAATCATAAAACCTGTAAAAATAAAAGTACATACATTCAATATTTATCTTACCTTTAGAAGTTTTGGCCCTCCGAATCATGGGGAATCAGCAAGCTCTCGTACTGTGACATCACGAAACACAATCAAACACCATCCACCGTGAAGATCAAGGACAGGTAACAAAATTCTTCTTTCTGTAATCTTTCATCATCTTCTTCTTGCTTCATCTGTGGTTATTTCTTGTTTTTCTTTATCTTCTGTCTTTATCTTCATCTGTTAATTCAATAACCCCATGTTAAATTCACGATGTTGACCCGACGGCTTCTTGAGCTCAAATGAGACGTCACGGCCTTAGATATGGTCTGTGACGTCACATGTGGGCGGCAAATGATTCCCACACTATCTGATTGGCTGTGAAAACCATGTGCCCTTTTTTTTAATGTGACGTCATGAAACGGACTGAAGCCAGCCAATCAGAATGTCTGTGCTTCATTTCCCTTTAACATGACATCACCAAATCAAACATGGCTGCCATCACATGGTCTACTACAACCAATCAGATTGGGGATATACAGTAGTTCTCACAATCTGATTGGCTGAAGTACCATGTGACTGTGGCCATGTGGGTTTAATGATGTTATGTTAAAGGGAAATGAAGCACAGCCATTCTGATTGGCTGGCTTCAGTCCCTTTCATGACGTCACCTTAAACGACGCTGCGGGTGATGCCACATGACTCCACGGCATCATTTGATGCCGCGCAAGGTAATGGGGGGGCGCAGCCAGGGGGGGTGCAGCAAAAAAGTTTGCGCGCCCCTGTCTTAACTAACTAATACTGCCACTAAGCATATCACAGTGTATATAACACTGTAGGCGGACGCTCACAGAGGTATGCAAGGGAGACTGATTAGGGTGAAATTAAATAAGCCTTTTATTGCGCCTTTTCCTTAACATCAGGAAACCATCCAAACAAGGGGTAAACAAAGCTTCTATTCACTTGGGAGTATTTCTAGTGAAATACTATGCGGTTCACAACTCCCTTAGATAAGCATGTCACCCAGCCCCAAACATATAGCATGAAATGAACAGATATAAAAAGTCTTGTAAATAAAAGTCTTATCTGTTCCTTGTCGTTTGGAGGGAAAATCTTCTCTATCCCTGGTTCAGCTCCCTTTTCCTCAGGGTGTGTCAGCATTCAGGTTTAGAAGTTTCCCCTGTGTCTTGAAAGCAGCTCTGCTATTTCTTCTGGCAGGGCTCAAGACAAGTGTCCATTCCTTGGTTCAGCCCAGTTGTGGACTAAGGAATCTCTGCTCTGTCTCCAAAGTTCAGCTCAGGTGTGAGCAAAGGAGTCTCTCTTCCTGTCTCAAAAGACAGGCTTTTCTAAGCAATCTTAATCAGGCAGGTGGTGTTTGTTAATTGACTACCAGCAGTTAACCACCACACTGCTGGATTAGAGGCACATTACCTGAACAGGGATAATTCCCCTGTTACATACCTCCCCTGTTTGTGGGAAGCTCGGGCTTGCCACGGCCAAAGCCCATCCTTCCACTCTCATTCAAGATATCTCTGTGACTTGAATGAGAGTGGATGGAGGAAGAGAACCCTCAGTCCTGCTGGGATTGGAGCCCTTTCTCCAGTTTATTCGTGTCTCCTCCTGAAGGTGCTTGAGATCAGCACCCCTCAGTCGCTCGAGGAGGACTATTTCTAAGTATAGTCTTTTTGCTACGTGCGCGGTCATGAGATTTCCCTCGCGTCGGGTGCTCGTCTTATTGTAGGCATACTGTATGGCAGCAGTTGCAGAGCGTTTAAAAACAGCCCTTTGAGTTTTTCGCTCTTGAAGCTGTCTCTCTGCCCTTTTCCCACTCAATGGGGTTGCTAGTTCAGCCTCTTTGGGGTTAAGTTGCAATTCCACACCCACTTCCAGAGAATGTCCCATCTTTTCAGCTTCATCAGCTAAGGATTCTTCTGGTTTTGATTCAGCACGTGTACCTTCTTTTGTTGCCTGTTGGGTGGCTGAAGGTTTTGCTAGTGCTTGTTTAGGTGGTTCAAATTTTGCAACCTTGTCTTTCAGATGAGCGGTATTCCCAGCTCTCACTGTACCCTTGTCTTCATGGGTTTTTGAGGCTGTGGGATACTGACGCTTAGTCAGGGTCAATACTTGTCCTTGTAGGACTGTAATCTCATCCGCGAGAGATCCCTGTATTTTGAGTGCGTCTTGCAAGTCTCTTCTCAGGGAATTTATCTGCATGCTTTGCTTTCTCTGAGCTTGCTTCCACATTTTTATTGCATTGTGAAGCACTATGAACTTCTTTGCTTGGGCCAAAGTTACTTGTTTCAGTTTCTGGACCTTCTTGTGCTCCCTTTTGTGCCGCATCACCTGGGTTCTAAGCTTGGCCTTTAGCGTTGCTTTGGTGACGCTCCGGGTAGCCTTCAGTTTCTCATGCTGCTTTGCGGGGACATACTGGGTAATCAGACGTTCCTGCAGCACTTGAATTTCTTTAACAGCCTGCAGATTTTCTTCCTGCAGAGTTCGCTGCTTCTCCTCGGCCTTCTCGAGGTGCGTACGCAGACCTTGCAGTTGGTTCTGCAGTCAGTGCTCTGCTTCAAACTTTTCACCTTCCAAAAGTCTATTTATTTCTTTAAGCTCGTGCAGCTTTTCATTTTTTTCCTTGACGTAGTTTGTCAAATTAAAATTTTCTTCTTTGAGTTTTAAGTTTTTTCTTTGAAATCTTAAATTTTCTCCTTTTTCAGTCTCTGTACTATTTAGGGCCTCTTTGCAGTCCTCCTTCCATTTACGCACATCTGCTTTGAGAATGACAGTCTCCTGGCGTGAGACTTCCTTCTCTAGGTTGAGGGTCTGAAGCTCCTTCTGGGAGACTTGGAGATCTGTTTTAAGATTGACAATCGTTTCTTTAGAAATGTCCAGCTCCTCAGTGAGACTGTGTAGTTCCTTTCTGGAAACTTCCAGATCTGTGCGGCAGCTGTTGGTCTCATGATGTGAGGCATCCAGTGCTCTGCGGTGTGTCTGAAACTCTTTCTGAGATACGTCCACCTCTGTCCGGACATTGTTGACCTCCTGTTGTGAGGCATTCAGCTCTACGCGAAGAGTGTGAATCTCTTGCTGAAAGACTGTCATCTGCTTTAGTGCCTCCTCATGCTTCCGCTTCAGCTGAGTCATCATTTTATCAGATTGGCTCTGCTTTTCATCCATGGCGGAAATAGTAGCATTTGCAGTATCTAGCTCAGTCTTGAGATCATCCAATTCTGTCCTGGCTGCAGAGTAATCCAATGCAGAGTTTGTTGGTGCAACGCACAGCATACAAGGTGATAGCAGGTCTGGCAAAAAATTCTTTATTAAATGGACATAAAAAACGGAAGGCTGCAACCTTCTACACGTTTCGTGCAGTCAAAATGCACTTTATCAAGAAGTGAATTTAACATGGTACATATCACACTATATATAGCCACAGTCTGCCGGTTTGGCGCCAAAAAACTAATTGGTAACCTCATACTGATTGAAAATATGTTACAGCCACGCTGCGCAAGCTCCATGCAAAACCGGCTAGTTACCTGGTCACACTACGTGAAGTCAACCATGGATGTGGTCTCCCTGTATTCAATTATAGAGCACGATCTGGGGTTAGCGGCTGTTCGCCACTTCATTGAATGTCCAGGGAGCTCAATGTTAATGACCACATTTATCACTGAATCCATTCTTTTTCTTCTCACACACAATTATTTTCTTTTTGAGCACCAGTTTTACTTACAACAGCGGGGAACAGCAATGGGGACAAGTTTTGCCCCCTCCTATGCGAACCTTTTTATGGGGTGGTGGGAGCATGTTTTCATTTATAATAGCACTAATAAATTTAGACACAATATTGTTTTTTATAAACGTTTTATTGACGACCTACTTATCATTTGGCACGGGAGCACTGACACATTAGAATCATTTTTCAAATATGTTAATAATAATGATCTTAATATTCAATTCACTACCAACTTTAATGCACATCACATTAGCTTCCTGGACATCTTATTATATGTAGATATGAACCAACAGATTCAAACAGATACTTTCAGGAAAAGTAACTCCAGGAATTCAATTCTTCGGGCGGACAGTTGTCACCCCAGATCGGTGATCACTGGCATCCCCAAAAGCCAGTACCTCAGACTGAGGAGGAACTGTTCTACACTCAGCGGGTTCCTGACTCAGTCTGAGGCTCTCACTAATCGGTTTATTGAAAGGGGTTACAACAGGGAGACCCTCCAATCCATAGTGGAAGAAATAACAAAAAGAGAGAGAAGTACATTACTTCCCACCAGGGAGTCGAGGGCGAGGGATGTTATTCAAAAAGGGGATATGAAGAGACTGGGAAATACGCCCCCTCTGTTTATTTCACAATACAGTAAAGCCAGTGGCCAAGTGAATAAGATAATTAATAAACATTGAGGTTTATTGCGTATGGACCCTATTTTGGGTGAGTACACCAAAACGGGACCTAAGATTGTCTATACTGCTGCGGCCAAGTTTATTCGAGCATTTGCCCGTTCTTGGCCGCAGCAGTAGCCTGGCGCGCGCCGGAGGGTGACGGGCGCGCGCCGAAGCAGCGGAAGAGCGCCCTCCGATCGGGGCGCTCTCCCTACCGCTGCCGGGTCCGCCGGGTCCCCCGGAACCCCCTGCCGCCGTCCCCCACATCGCGGGACACCAGGGCTCCCTCGGGGAGCCCTGGACGCGCGTGCAGGGGGCGCAGGCTCCCGAAGACGCGTCACCGCGCGTCACCGCACGCCAAGGGGCGGCCACTAGCAAGCCGGGAAATCTCCCGGCTTGCGGAACCGGCCACACTTTAATAAAGTGTGTCGGTAGTGTAGGAAAGCGAAAACTATTGCCAATTATTTATCTCCCAGTGTTATTCCTGATGTAATTACCAACACGAATACATTCAGTACAAAGGGTTCGTTTAGATGCAATAATTGCAATATGTGTAGGTACATGAAACCCTCCAGATGTGTCTTTTCCCACAGCCCCCATAGACGTTTTGACATTGGTAATTTTATTAATTGTAATACATCTTTCGTGGTCTATGTTATTAATTGTGGCTGTGGGAAAAGATATGTCGGAAGGACAACAAGGGCCCTTAAGATTAGAATGCAGGAGCATTTTAGACTAATTAAGAAAGGAGACTTGGCGCATCCGGTCTCCAAGCATTTTTCTAAATGTGGGAAGGGTGGCACTGAGAACTTTTCTTTTATGGGCATTGAGAGAATCTTACCCAAAATGAGGGGAGGTGATCTGGTAAAAAGGTTAGATTGCAGAGAGTCATTTTGGATCTTCATGCTTAAGACCTGTTTTCCAGATGGAATGAACATTGAATGGAGCATTAATCATTTTCTGAGCTAAACTACCATTGAATAGACCTTTGTTTGAACAGTCTTTTCTCTTTCTTTCTCTTTTTCTTTTTTTATATGTTGGTTTTAATCTTCAGATATCTTATTACAAGTATAATCTATGGTTGTACCTCTTTTGATTATTTAATTGTCCTACGAACAATAATAATAATTATAAATTCTTGTTTTGATCAAATGAGTATAAATATATATATCAAAATTAGTTATTAAATATAATGTTCGATTGAGTCATATTATTGCACTTATAAGCTTTATTTGGTGCTATTACAAATACTATCCAGTGCAACTAAATACATTTGTTTAAGTGGAACCACAATTTCGTTTATGGATAGATACTGTGTGTCACTTTATATGGTTCTTTTTTCATGATTTTGTTAGTATGTCATATAAAAATTAACTAAGTAGTTATCCTCTGTACTTCTGGAAGGCTGTATATATATGTTTTTAATATAGGTATAAGTTAGAATTAAAAAAATTTTTTTTTTGATTTATTAGTTTTTTGTTTGTGTTTTTAGATTCTGCAAGTATTGGATGTTTTGTAAATATATGGCACAGTCTGCCTGATCAGGCTTATTAATTTTGACTAGCTCATGCGTTTTTATATTTTGGTGTATCTTCCCCTGTCAGTGGGGTATGTTAGTGGGTGTTCTCATAGGTTTATGAGATAATCCCTCAATTATCCCCGACTCAGTGGGTGGCAACACTAAATTATTAATCATTGTGCAATCACGATTTATGTAATGTAATTTGTGTGCATGCGCGAGTATTTAGGACCTTGGTGGCTCCATCTCGCGGGATTTTGGGTCTGTCCTTGACATAGTACAATCTGCGCATGCGCGAGCAAACGAGGCTTGCTTGAGGTGCATCTCGCGAGAGTTGGCCCTCCATTGCCCTGTGGTGCGGGTCACTGAGCAGGTGTGTTTGGAGGCAGACTTCACGTAGTGTGACCAGGTAACTAGCCGGTTTTGCATGGCACTTGCGCAGCGTGGCTGTAACATATTTTCAATCAGTATGAGGTTACCAATTAGTTTTTTGGCGCCAAATCGGCAGACTGTGGCTATATATAGTGTGATATGTACCATGTTAAATTCACTTCTTGATAAAGTGCATTTTGACTGCACGAAACGCGTAGAAGGTTGCAGCCTTCCGTTTTTTATGTCCATTTAATAAAGAATTTTTTGCCAGACCTGCTATCACCTTGTATGCTGTGCGTTGCACCAACAAATTCTGCATTGGATTTCTCCTTATTGAGCAACAGCACGCAGTCTGAGAGGATCTCTGGTGACAACTATTCGTGAGTACATACCTGGGGCCAGCCCAATGAGGTTTAGGGGGGGTGTCTCTGTGCATCTGCCCCTGCCTTCAGGGCAACTGGAGCCCCTTTTTTAGGTTTGGTACATATTTATGTCCCAGAAGTATACCTCTTATATCATTACATAATGGGACTTCATGCTTGAGCACCACATCACCCTCACTGGCTGCAGAGTACATTGCGAGCACATGTTACTGTAGCTTCACATTATTTTTCAGTAGCTCCGCGTAACCATCTTTCTTTTGTTTCAATTGTTCACGGAGTATATCACAGTCACGCCTGGCATTTTTCAGGGCATCCTCAGGGCTGGTCAAGGGATCGACACTCACGGGTTCTGGCTCCGCTTCCCTGGGATGGTTGGTTGAGGGTTCCTCACTGTTGGCACCGGACAGACACTTCTTTGGGGTACACGACTTCTGCCTTGGGCCCTCTGGATATTCGGTTAACCGCGGGACGAATTCTCCATTTTCTCTAGGCTGCCGGGCAACTCGGCCCCCCTTTTCCTCCACAGGATCTGCGGACGTGTCTGTTCCTTCCACGGTAAGTGAAGAACTGTTTTTCTTTTTCTTTTTCTGCCTTTTTGATTTGGATGACACCGTCCCTTCAGGGATACTGGGGTCTCCATCTTCATTTGAAATTTTAGCAGCGTCACTGGATCCACCCGGTTTTTCTTGCAACTGTAATAGCTGACGGAAATATTCGGTGATCCACTGCTCCCGCTCTTTCTCCTGCTGATCATATTCGTCATCAAAGGGAGCGGTCTTTTCGGTTCGTGCCGAGTTCAGGCACCCCCACCATTCTTGGGGTGTTTTGTAGGTGTGACTCGGTTCGGGTTCCCCGTAAGAGATGTCTTCCTCTTTATTGGACTGGAAGGGCCACTCTTCCGTGGGGTAGGGTTCATTACAGGAACGCTGCATCTTGTCCTCCATTTTTAGGCTATCAGGTGTAATTTTCTTCCTGACCTCAGGAGGCGCTATTGCAGCTGTTACCACTGAATTTGCTAGAACCCCCAATTGTAGTAGTCCAAGTGGTGGGCATATTTTGCTTGTAGAGGTCGTAGCTCTCACAGGCATCTCTGTAGACTTTTCTTTCTTGGGTAAGTTTTACAATATCAGCAGTACTGTGCATGCATTTTTTCTTATCAGGTATACAAGATGTGCAGTTGCTAGGTAAAAACATCTATTTGCTTTACACCATTTACTTGCTAGGTGTAATCTCTCATTAGGTATGCTGAATGTGTAGTTGCTAGGAAAAAACTTCTGTTTGCTTTACACCATTTACTTGCTAGGTGCAATCCCTCTGCTTCAGCAACAGAATTTGGTTTTCTGCTTGAGTTCAGTAATATTCAGTTTCATTCTTGGGTATTATGGCATTCACACTTCACACTTTGGGTGTCTGTTTTGCTCCCAAGATACATAAGTGGACTTTTTTTTACTTGCAGAAAAAAAAACATTCTTTGCAGTGGACTATTTCTTTCATTCCCGGCACGGTGACTCAACACTCAGCAATTGGCTTTGGAATACCTTTTTCCCAGTTCAGCAATCCCTTTTTCCCCTGTAGGGTAATTTTACACTCAGCATTTATTTGCTAAAAATTCCCCTGCTTCAGCACAGTCTTGTATCAATTTTCACACTTTTCTGCATATACTCCATTCACAGCTGGTAGCCCTATGCGGTGTGGCAACCTTTATGCAAAATCAGTACCGCGCGTGGGTCACCATCTGTATTCACTGCTTCAGCGAAACTTTTGAAAACAACAAACACCTATCCTTTTTAAGGGCTGACTCACTTCTTGAACCCTGACTATGGCTGGAAGGCAAAACCCCTATTTCAATGACCATATTACACTTTATGATAGGCAAATAAGGTTTACCTGCTTCAGCAGTCTCTCTCCTCTTGGGATTGGGGAAAAGAGTCCATCTGTGGTTTTGTAGGTTTCAGTGCAGTGTAAGTTTCCTGCCTGGGTGTGTATCTTTTTAACTCTGGTCTCTGATGCATGAGATTTTTTTTTTTTTTTTTTTTAAGTTGCTCAGACTGTTTGTAGGCAAAAAGCATAAAAAAAAATTCACATCAAAAATCTCCGTTCCTTTTTAACTTCAAAGACACCTCTCGTCCCACTTTGGACACCATATGTAGGTGGACGCTCACAGAGGTATGCAAGGGAGACTGATTAGGGTGAAATTAAATAAGCCTTTTATTGCGCCTTTTCCTTAACATCAGGAAACCATCCAAACAAGGGGTAAACAAAGCTTCTATTCACTTGGGAGTATTTCTAGTGAAATACTATGCGGTTCACAACTCCCTTAGATAAGCAGTTAACCACCACACTGCTGGATTAGAGGCACATTACCTGAACAGGGATAACTCCCCTGTTACAAACACAAATAAATTTATCATTATTGGATGATTAATTGACTATTGACTAATTTAGTGCCACGCTGTGCTCACCACAAACAAGGCGGGATCACTGTGCTGAGGTGGGAAAGGATATTATGCCACCCACAGCCATGGGGGCACGTCTGGAGTATAGAGTAAGTCGGAATAGCCGGTCGGGGTTGGAGAGGTACGGGTCGTCGTTATACTTGCCGGGGTCAGAGGAGGAGAGGTACGGAACGTTGCAGGTACTATTAGCCGGGTCCGGGATTGGAGAGAGTAGAGTCATCGTGGTCCATTTGCCAAGGTCAGGGTTGGAGAGAGCAAAATGGTCGTTTGTCCGGATGCCGAGGTCAGGTTTGAAGAAGAGCGGAAGGTCGTTGAAAGCCGGGTTGGTACACAGGAAGAAGCAGCAAGTTCAACGCAACTAGAACTATGCTCAGCCAAAGTGCCAGTGGCATAGCTGAGTATATGTAGGTGAGAGCGTCCAATGAGAGAACAGCAGCGTGGAGGTAAATGTAGAGCGAGGTCTGTGATCGGAGGCAGGGTAAGAAGGCTCAGGTGAGCTCCCTGGGTTGTAGCCTGTGTGTACTGCACGCGCTTCTGCACGTGTGAGTTGTGTGTGCCCTTGTTCTCGCGAAGGGATGGCTTTAAGGGGCTGGAGCGGGTGCGCGCGCACGAGCTTGAAGCGCAATGGCCGGAGGCAGGAGCGGGTGTCGGGAGAGTGCTGGCTACCGGAGCGGGTGAGCGGGGAGCTTGCCGAGGGCGGCGTGGCTCCCCGAACCTTACAGTACCTCCCTCTTCAGAAGCAACCTCTGGACGATTCCAAGCCGGCTTGTGGGGATGCTTCAGATGAAAAGCTCGTATGAATCTAGGGGCGTGAAGCTGGTGGTGGTGAACCCAAGACCGTTCTTCTGGTCCATAGCCCTTCCGGTGGACTAAGTACTGTACCATCCCTCTAGAGGTCCTGGAATCCACAATGGTTTGGACCTCATACATCAATGGTTGTCCATCTATGAGTAGTGGAGGAGGTGGTGAGGTGGAATCAGGGAATCGAGGGCTCTGGAAGGTGGGTTTCAGAAGTGAAACATGAAAAACTCAGGGAATCTTCATTGAGGGTGGAAGACGAAGCCAGGATGCCACCATTGATCCTTTGTTTTATGGGATACAGACCGAGGAACCTGGGTGCCAGCTTAGGTGCAGCCACCTTGAGGCGGATGTTTTTTGAAGACAACCATACCCTGTTTCCCGGGCTGAACTCTTGGATCTTTTGACAGAGTCGGTCTGCTTGGATCTTTTGCCTACTGGTTACGATTCTCAGATTTCCCTGGATCTTCTTCCATAAATCCTGAAGGAAGTGAATTATCCACGGCTGGAACCTCAGAGGCCAATGGGAGTCGGGAAGGGAGGAATCCATAATTGATAAAGAATGGTGACTCTTGGGTGGACTCATTGCGCAGAGAGTTGTGAGCAAATTTGGCCCATGGCAGACGTTTGCCCAGTTGTCCTGGGAGTCGGAAATAAAACAACGCAGATACTACTCCAGAGTTTGATTTGTTCTTTCTGTCTGACCATTTTTTTGTGGATGGTATCCTGATGAAAAGTATAATGAGATGAGGCTGCGCATCTCGTTACACAAGTTTGATAGCGAGGTGCTCCCTGTTGCCAACGTCATAATTCTGTTCCGCCGAGGAAAACTTCTTAGAAAATAAACCGCAGGGGTGAAGCTTGGCCTGAAGGGATTGCCTTCGAGAAAGAATAGCGCCTGCGCCAACGTCAGATGCGTCTACCTCCAGAGTAAAAGGTAGTTTGGGATCTGGGTGACACAGGATAGGTGCAGAGCCAAATGCTTCTTTGAGAGATTTGAAGGCTTGAAGTGCCGCAGGTGGCCAGAAAGAGGTGTTTGCTCCTTTCTTTGTCAAGGCCGTGATAGGAGCTACAGTAGAATATTTTTTTTGGAGGAATTTGCGATAATTAGCAAATCTTGAAAATCGTTGAATTGCTTTCAAGGAGGTCGGCTGTGGCCATTCTAGCACTGCCTTGAGTTTGGCAGGGTCCATGGAGAATCCGGTGTCCAAAATAATATAGCCTAGGAAAGAAATGGATTTCTGGTGAAATAGGCATTTCTCTAGTTTGGCGTATAGGAGATTCTCCTGAACGCGAGACAAGACCAGCTTAGTGTGATGGATGTGCTCTGAGAGAGATTTAGAGAAGATGAGAATGTCGTCAAGATAGACTATGACAAAAAGATTGAGAAGATCTTGAAAAATCTCATTTACGAATTCTTGGAATACTGCCGGAGCATTACAAAGGCCAAAGGGCATGATTAAATATTCGTAATGCCCATCACGAGTGTTGAAGGCTGTCTTCCATTCATCGCCTTGGCGTATACGGACAAGATTATATGCTCCTTGAAGGTCCAATTTGGAAAAGATAGTGGACCCTTGTAAGCGATCAAAAAGCTCAGAGATGAGCGGTAGGGGTAACGGTTCTTCACAGTGATCTTATTAAGCCCCCTGTAGACTATACAAGGGCGGAGAGACTCGTCTTTCTTTTTAACAAAGAAAAACCCAGCTCCAGCTGGGGACGAAGAATTTCGAATAAATCCCCTCTTTAGGTTTTCTTGAATATTTTCAAACATAGCTTTGGTCTCAGGAAGAGAAAGAGGGTAAGATCTGGCTTTGGGAAGAACAGAGCCTGGCAAAAGATCAATCAGGCAATCAAAAGGCTAATGTAGGAGAAGAACCTCGTAGCGTGCCTTGTCGAAGACATCTTTGAACTCAGCATAAACTTCAGGAAGAGTAGTTTTGTCTTCTTTAGGGAACTTTAAACCGCAGATTTGTTGTCTCAGACTTATACAAGGAGAACAAAGGGCAGCAATCCTACAACCAGTGCTCAAAGACTAGAGTGTCCAAGATCCAATCCTTAAAATGTTGTTACATTAAGAAACTTATATTTTGTGTTATATGTATATGTTTGTTATAACTTTGTATCAGCTGTGTCTGTGATGCATATGCTGCCTCTGTATGTTGCAGCTCCTGATTGGCTATACGACACCCTCATTCATTAACATTCAGCTGTGCAGAGGGTATGCCAATTAGATCTGGTTGTAATGAGCCAGTCATGGAGCTGACAGTACCTTATAGAGGAGCACACAGATGCTTTACCATTTACTCTTTGACAAAGTCCCAAGCGGGATGAAACGCATCAGAGTGTGTCTGGCAATGTGAACATGCTCGTTTTTTCAATAAATTAGCCGGTTTTCATAGAGCTGCGTTTGGCTATTTTTCTGCTGTACACCGCTTTCCTTGGATGTTTTTCAGACTTATACAAGACTTGGTACATTGAGGGCTCCACAGTATGGGTCCTTTGTTGGTCCAATCCAACGGTGGATTGTGTCGTTGAAGCCAGGGGAGGCCCAAGATTACCTGAACGGATGGTGTATGAATTACGTCCAGAACGATCTCCTCCTTATGGCCGTCTTTAGTGATGAGAGAGTTTGCAAGTCTTCAGAGAGATGAAGGCTGGCTGGAGGGGACGTCCGTCTATGGCTCCAACCCGACAGGCACAGATTCATGGAGAAGCGGGATCCTGTTCCTTAAAGCGAAGTCTTGGTCAATAAAATTACCTCTTGAATCGGAGTCAATGAAGGCGAATGTAGAGACCTGGAACTTGTCACCCTTGAGGAGAATGGGGAGCATGATCTGGCTCAGCAAAGTTTCCTGGGAAGAAGGGGAAGGAGAGATAGTGCCCAATGTGATCCCCTTATACCTCATTGAGCATTGGCGTTTCCCGGTTTCAGTGGGCAGCGAGATAGTTGATGACCAGGGTGACCGCAATAGTGACAGAGGCTGCTGTCCCGCCGGCGCTGTTTCTCAGTGAAAGATAGTCAGTGGCTTCCCAGTTGCATACTGTAGGTTCAGGATCGTCTGAAAGTGAAGGTGTCACGGTAGACCAGGTCTTATCTGTCATGGGAGAGGGGGTTTGGCCCGGGATTAAAGGGGTTACACCCCATTTGGCCACCCCCTACTCTCACCTGGGAAGCAAGGGGTTAACTGGACTGTGGTCCAGTAATGTCTTTTTACCTTGCTTCAGCATCCTAATGTATAATCCCCTATAAAAATGTATTGTTTCTGTTCCAGTGTTTGCACCAACACATACACTGGGATTGATGCGGGAGGCTTAAGGGGTTAATGAGCTACAGTTTTAGGAAAATACAAATATGTGTGGTGTCTTTTCATAAATATCTGGGCTTCAAAAGGCTTGATTGAAGTTGGGTGTGAAAAGTACAGAGGGGGTTTAGTGTATGTTAATACCTAAGTTGCAGGCCAAGGGTATATTGCTGGTAGAGACAGCTAGGACCCAGGTCTGGAGCATTGGGTGTGAAATATAGCACCTGTGACAAATGTTCTCTACACCGGAGGCCCAGCTTCAAAGGATTTCTTGACAAGGGGTTTTATGGGGGCCAGGGGTGCGGTTACAGAAGGAGATATCAGAATGAGTGACCTTATTAAATATAAGAATATTATGAGATGTCCTCGCCTGAACGTGCTAAAAACTACATGTGTGTATTCGTGGGACTGATTCGCACATAATGATTACAAACACATGATGTCTAGCAGGTACTAAGAGACAGATATTAATATCTCTCTTAATTTTAGTATTACACGGTAATATTTAGTCTCATTGGGATCGTCATGAGTGCCGGAATGTATTAATATGTCTCGCGTGCCAGTAAGTATTACTGAACTGAAGTTATGAAGTTATTTAGATAGGAAAAGCAGGTTTTAAACGTCCTTGGATGGGAGGAGTTTTACTCTGGGGAAGACTGTCAACCTCACCACTGATTTATGAGAGGGGCTGGGTTTAGGTTGTGTTCAATGGGAAATAATTGTATATAATCAAGGCTCAGCCTATGGCTATGGTCTTCATGTATTTTCGTGATGTCTACATCTGAACCTGAATTATGGAAGAAATGGCCCATCCTGTATCCTGATGGCTTTCTTGTCCAAACCTTTAAGTAAGTGTCTATATTTTGTCTGTTACTTGTATATCTTGTGTGTTCACCTTTTTCAAGGAATAAATTATATTTTATCATATCTAAGCCTCGTTCAGTTCAACCCAGTTATTTTGGTGTATATTATATCTTGTCATAAGTTACCGTGACAAGCAATATAATAAACTGGTGGCAGCGAGGGGACTGAACTGAACCTGTATTACAGTTTACTGCGGAACTCTGTAATACAGTTGGAACTCGGGTGAATTGCGAGTTCCTAAGGCTAAAGATATTGGACACACCGTGTACAACATATAACGCAAGATATAGCACCACCTCACTGTTCCCCTTCTTGTGAGAAGCATTGCCTCCAGAACCAAATTGCCGGCCATCCGTGTGACTGGAGCCGGGCACCGAGACCGGAGGAGTGCATCAAGTCGGCGCGGGAACCTGCAGCCGGCAAGGCTGAGAGAGAGGCGGCGATCGGTGAGCATGAAACCCGGCCGGCTGAGCAGCCGCCGTAACCATCAAACCGCCCGGAGAGCAGGGAATGGACCCAGCTCCGGGATGGCAGAGACTTAGGGAGGGAGGGAATGGTGGTCTCGAAGACCACGGAAGTGTTGCACCAGGAGAGGTAACGGCCGTTGTGGCGGCCTGTCCATTTTCCATGAAAGAGCTAGCACTTGTATGTGCATTGGGCGAGACGTGGTTCCCGGCGAAGTGGACCCAGTTCATGGCGTTGGTGCCGCACCGACACGCTTACCCCCTCCCAGAACCCGGCGCTCGAGCAACTCCGCTCTGGACTCAGCAGCCCCTTGCGGGGGGTAGTCCACCGGCGGCGGAGAAGCTCCGGCATGAGCCCGGCGCTCAAGCAACTCCGCTCTGGACTCAGCAGCCCCTTGGAGGTAGTCCACCGGTGGCGGAGAAGCTCCGGAATGAGCCCAGCGCTCAAGCAACTCCGCTCTGGACTCAGCAGCCCCTTGCGGGGGGTAGTCCACCGGTGGCAGAGAAGCTCCGACAGGCGCCGCGGCGCTATCACTGTCAACAAGCGGGCCACAATAATGCCCAGTGCCCGGACCGTGCACGGTCGGGCAAAGAAGCCCCTCAGGGTCAGCACTCACGAGCTGCGCAAAAGATGACCCAGTTAGCGGCATCCTCTGATGGCTCCCGCCTAGCCGGGGCGACAACCCTTCGCGGGACGTCCCCTGGAGAACCTGGCCGGGCTGCATCGGCAACAGCGGCGGCCATCCATCAGATCCCGGCATCCTGCCGGCGGCCATTTTATTTGGGGGGAGGGTTGGGGTGTGCGGGAGGTGGGTGATTCACATTGTTTGGCGGAGTCGGCGATTCCCAGCGATGACCGGAGCCCCACGATCCACGCCGGCGACCCTGTACCAAAGCCGGGTGCTGTTGCGGTAGCTACCCGGTGCTTGCCCGTGGCGGCGGCGGAAAAGCCGTGATTCCGGCAATGTGCCGGAGCCCTTTCTGAGTGGGGGGAGGGACAGGGATTGCGGGAGGTGGTTATTTTACCGGGTTTGAATGGAGCCGTGTTTCTCCACAAGGACCTGGGACTCTTGTCCTGCACCGTTTTACCTGTGCCAAACCCGGGAGCTGTTGAGGCAGTTGCCCGTTGCTTCCGGGCTAAGCTGATGCCGGCGGCGGCCACTCCAGTCCCCCTGCAATTGGGACCAACGAAGGCGGCGGTCTCTGCGGGGACCAGCGAGGTAAGCCAGACCAAGTCGCAGACTGACCCTGACTTATTTTTTCCCTTGACTGTACCCTGTTGTTGTAGGGGTGACCGGTGGGTGGCAGGCGATAGGGGTACCAGGGGAGGGGAAGGAAGGGCAGCTTGTAGGGCAGCTAGGCTTCCCCATTACCCTGGCGGAGCATCAAGGGGACTCTCAGTTAAGAGCCCCACTGTTGCAGCCTTGCTATGGGCTGGAGGTATCAGGGGTTGTGGACCAGTTAGACCACGCCAGGGTTACATACCAGCCAGGAGCTAAGGTGGGTGCATCTGCACCAGCAACCCTGAGCTCACCTCCGGTAATGGGGGCACAGCTTCAGGGAGAGGGGCTAGCCCCGTTAGCACCCAGCTCTATGGTAGGATTGCCTGGGACAGGGTTGGGTGGGAAGTGGGATCACATCAGGACATGTAAAAGAAAGTAGAAACACAAAATAGTGCAATAATGTCTACTCCAACAAAATAGCTTCAATGCTGGAAGTTCTATAAAGTTTACACTCACGTGTTTAACGTGAATTGAAAGCATTGTGGTTGTTCAAAGTTACCAACTTATGTCTCCAGACAGGTACTCCAGATCCACATAGAGAGGGGGAAATTCCATATAAAAAAAAGGGGGAAAGCAAAATATTATAGTACTGTTTTTAATGTTAAAAACACAAAGTATTCCACTTACATAAGTGCCTTTGTTTGTGAGCATTCAGACCACATTGGGTCATAGGGTCAGACAAGATATTCACAGCAACAGCATCCGCTCCACGGCCGTCACAGCAGGTACTGGGCTGATTAAAGTTGTCCTCCACTCTAGATGTTATCAACAAGGGCTCCTTTAGTGGTCACTGATATCACCCAACGCGCGTTTCCACCGCTAAGTCTTCATCAGGGGAGATTAGCCCCTGATGAAGACTTAGCGGTGGAAACGCGTGTTGGGTGATATCAGTGACCACTAAAGGAGCCCTTGTTGATGATATCTAGAGTGGAGGACAACTTTAATCAGCCCAGTACCTGCTGTGACGGCGGTGGAGCGGATGCTGTTGCTGTGAATATCTTGTCTGACCCTATGACCCAATGTGGTCTGAATGCTCACAAACAAAGGCACTTATGTAAGTGGAATACTTTGTGTTTTTAACATGAATCTAACTTGGACTAGCTCGGCAGGCATGGTTATAGAATTTACAGTCCTAACCCTAACATGCAAACCCAATCCCCTCGGTGGGAACATTTAACCCACCAATCCCTGTTCTGCCCATGCTAGGAACTACTGGCAAAAGTGGCTTCATGGTTTGCACAGAGCATGTGCAATAGAAATGTCATCTTCCCCCACCTGGCCACTTGCTACTTAGCATATGTCATCCTGTTTTCTTCCTGAAAGACGCTCAGTCTAGCTGGGCCAAAGGGACCCTTTTGATCTAAGGATATTGGGGCTTCAATTAGCACGGAAGGGCTAACAAATTATTTTGTCTTTCCTGCTAACAAGAGGTTAACACCTTTGAATCCGGCTAAGCTTTTCAAAGCCCAGGATTACACCCCCCCAAGCGTCATCTCCTGTCTAATGTTAATTTCCTTACTCTTAACATATAGGCATGTTAATACATTCCTTGCTGGGCACAGGAAAAGCTTCCTGCCGGTACCTTTTAAAACATAACTAAAATACAGTTATATTATAGACACACTTTCTGTAATGTGGGAGACACCAAACAATATGTATGGGCTTAGTACATCCTTCGCTAGCTGCACTCCAAAAATTAGAGTGCTACTATAGCTTGATCCTTGTGTCTGAAATACAATTGGCCCAATTCACATACCTTGCTATTACGGCAGCTATGGACTGCATTGCAACATGGGGACAATAAAGATGGTGGAGGAACAATAGGACATTTGTGGTGTACATGGAATTAACCCCTCCTGTCTCAACACGATTTAGGGTTAATCAGCCGGGCATGCTGCCTTTATTATTGGCCTGATTAACCCTCGATCTTCACAGAAGGATCTATAGGAACAAGATTGTGGATAGAGGGTCTGGCCAGAAGAGACCGAGAGTAAGAGCGTTCGACCTTTCTCTCCTGTAGACGCTGGTCGACATGGATAATACCGCAATGAGATCCTCTAAATAAGTAGATCTTTCCTGAGCAGCCAGTTGATCCTTGATGGGTTCGGCTAACCCCTGCCAGAAGTCCGCAGACAATGCCTCATCATTCGAGGCTGTCTCTGCTGCGATGGTCCGGAACTCAAGAGCGTACATGGCCGGAGACCTTGAGATATATGAAAAAGAGAGGCTGCTGTCGTGATCTTGTGACCCGGGGTGTCAAAGACCTGCTTAAATTCTTTTATAAAGCGAGAGTAGTCCTGGGTAATCTCTGGTCTTTGTTCCCAAATGGGGTGTGCCCGGGCCAGGGCGTCACCGGTCAGCAGGGCGATGATATATTGTCTTGAGTTTTGTCTTCCTGGTCGATATGATTTGCCCTTTCTATAATTCATCTGATCAGACTGGTATCCTGAATAATAGGGACATCTGAATCTCCTCTACTGCGGAAGGAAATTTTCTTTCTTTTGCCTCTCGTACCGATTTAATTAGTGGCGATACTAACTCTATATCAAACAGAGCATCCTCCTCTTGGAATTCTTCCTGATCAAATGAGTCCAGGCATTCTCCCTCAGACAATATCGGATTCCGTTTACACAGTCTGCATCACTGTGTCTTTCATCTATTGAAGAAAGAAATTAATTTGATCCAGAGCCTGAACTGCTGCAGCATTTAGACAATCCTCACATAATTTCTTCCCTTATAAAGCTGGCTTGTTACATGCTACACAGCTCTTTTGTTTCTTAATACTTTTCTTCTTGTGATGTAAAACCTCTACAGACAACTTTAACGTTTCCTTCTCAGGTAGTTCAACAGAGGTGCATTATACATAAAACAAACACATTATTAAGTTACACAAATCTTCTGCTCTCTCTTTGAATAAAACTTGGACTAGTACTCACCCAGAAAGTTTTGGCAATGAACCCTTGGCTATTTTGTTCTAAATAGCTTGCAAAATACACTGCTCTTCTTCAGACCACACAAGCAGCACTCTATTGCCTCAGCTGAGTGTTTTACAGTCCCGCCACGAGGTTTCCGAGCTTACCGCTGTACTTCCTGGTTTGCCGCACTTCCAGTTTCCGGCGCGCTCCCATTTTGGAGCCATCTTGCCTGCACCTGCGCTCCCGGCGCTATGGTGCATTCACATCTCCTCATGGGGTCCGTCTCAGGGTTCTGTGCTCAGAAGCGTCTCTGAGATCTGCAGTGGTCGTTCCTGGGGCCTCCGGACAGCTGTGACATGACACCGGAGCTTCGGCTGTGGAGAGGTGGCAAGAATTCCTCCACCACCTGAACTACACTGATAGTTCTGGGGTGACAAACCTACTTTATTGAGGACACAAAAGACTGACCACATGTGAGAGCAGGAGCTTTTTATAGCACACATGTAGAAGCTTTATTCTGTCCTATTCCAGACTGATGGGCGGAGCTACCCATACATATCACCGCCATTAACGTTGAAAGGGAAAAATAGCTTACTAATTTACCAATTCTTACAAGCAGATGTGGAAATGTAATGCTAGGTGAGGATACAGAATATATTTTTTCCATTTCTTAAGATATAAGGGATCTATTTTTTTTCCTTTTTAAAACACTCTATTTTTGTAGCATAAATGAGTACCAATACTTTAATATCTGTTTCAGTACTCGATAAAAGGAATGACTTTGAAACCTCTATCAAGCAAACAGTTTGGCAGACAGAGCAATGCAACTTTATTTACACTTTAATTGACCTTGTTGTTATTAATGATGGCGTCAAATACTGCTATGATGATTTTGTAATTGATCTCCTTTTTAAGGTGTACTGTACTGTAGATTCCTGAATGTAGCCCATTTGGCAGTGAAGAGGTTGAAAGGTTCCAATGTGTGTTTCTAAGCAAGACTGCCTCATTAATGAACTGATGCAAAAATGGACACGCCTCCCAAAGCATAAGGATACGCCAAACTCCTACAGTACGTCCTCTCCATCCGTCCATGACAGAGTTCTTTAATGCTGGAGTCATAGCAAATTGCTTTTGCTGCAGGGAAGAAAATGACATTACAGCAATAGTACGCCAAGTCCTTTTTAACTACCCAGCAAATGGTACAAAAGTTAACATGGCTCAATTCAATGTGCGTGATGTACTGAGCCTGAAGTCATTGCACAGGCAGTGGCCATACGCATACATATCCAGATGAGTGAATTACAGATACGCTCAGCGAATACATTAGCAGAGAAAACTATGTGGGGTTAAACACTTAATCATGGTAGTGATGCCCTGGGAATGAAAAGACTTATGTTTGTCAACCTGCTATTGAACCCTTTAGGTTAGAAACACGTTTTATATTCTATGATTAAGAAATACCAGTGCCAAGATCTGTATTTCTCCTCTTAAAGCAGCAGTCCAAGCTGCCGTTTTTCATTTGTATTTTTCCCCCTTTAATATGTGCATCAATACAGTCCACACAATGATAAGTTATTAGCTAAGTTGACGATCAATCCGTTCTTCTCTGATCAATGCAGGAGAAAAGGACCAAAGATGCAGAAGTGGAAGGGGATGTGACTATGTAAATGGTTGCAATAAAAACAAAAACTGGTTGTTACATTATAATATATTAAAAATGTAATTCAGAGTGGTTTAAAAAAAAGTATTTTCTCATAGTACAGAACAGATTTATTAAAAAAAAAAAAACGCACATGTAGGATATTGCTTCATCTGCAGCTTTAAAGGTTGAAGTGTTTTCTAGGACCAGGGTTAACTGAATCTTTCGACAATCTAGTTAAAAAAAAAAAAAAAAATAGAATATACATTTGCAATTTGATTTTCATTTGCAATGACTTATCTTGAATGTACAGATTGTGCTTTTTTTTTTTTCACTTTTCCTAATACTAATGAGATTATTGGCATTTCACACAACACTTTTTTTTTACCATCACATCCAATAAAACATGCATCTTAAAACACTATGGGCCTCATGCAGAGAGCATCGTTATTTCAAAACTCGCCATTTTTTGTTCAATTTCCCTCAGAAAACGGCATAAAATGGCGAGTTGCGAAAAACGCGCCATTTTTTTATTTCTATGTTTAAAACTCGCCTCGCGGCTGGCGAGAACCTCCATCGCGCCATTTTTAAAACTCTCCGAATGCAGAGAGGTGCGAACGGCAAGTAGCGGCTGTTCGCGCCAAAAAAAGGCGCGATTCTCGCATTTTTGCCGCGCCACGAAAATATGGCAAGATGGCGCTCGCCGCCTATAGTAAAGGGGAAAAAAAAGGCGCGAATTTGTTTTTACACGTTTCTGAAGCGCGCATCTCGCCAATTTAAACTCGCCACACGCATCCATGTTAAACATAGCAGAATTCGCACTTTTCTGCATATGGAGAATAAAACTCTCCAAAAAAGCTACTTTTTATGAAATTCGCCATTTTTAAAATTCTATGCTCTCTGCATGAGGCCCTTTCTATCATGTTGTCATAAACGTACAGTATGGCTGCCACCCCAGAGCTCTAATCTGAGGCAATATTGGGGACAATATATCTGGAGGCAATATTTAAGATTATGGTGAAACTGTTCTAATCCAATAGATTTTCAAGAACGGCCTGATAATCTTTCACCAATTTCTAAATATGATTGAAGTGGCTCAGTGAATAAAAGCACAGACTCTGAAAACAATGACACTGAGTTTGAAGTAGGGGAGTCCAGTTCTCCTTGAATCCATGGACAAGTCCCTTTATTAATCTGTGCCTCAGGGCCTCATGCAGAGAGCATAGAATTGTAAAAATGGCGAATTTCATAAAAAGTAGCTTTTTTGGAGAGTTTTATTCTCCATATGCAGAAAAGTGCGAATTCTGCTATGTTTAACATGGATGCGTGTGGCGAGTTTAAATTGGCGAGATGCGCGCTTCAGAAACGTGTAAAAACAAAATCGCGCCTTTTTTTTCCCCTTTACTATAGGCGGCGAGCGCCATCTTGCCATATTTTCGTGGCGCGGCAAAAATGCGAGAATCGCGCCTTTTTTTGGCGCGAACAGCCGCTACTTGCCGTTCGCACCTCTCTGCATTCGGAGAGTTTTAAAAATGGCGCGATTGAGGTTCTCGCCAGCCGCGAGGCGAGTTTTAAACATAGAAATAAAAAAATGGCGCGTTTTTCGCAACTCGCCATTTTATGCCGTTTTCTGAGGGAAATTGAACAAAAAATGGCGAGTTTTGAAATAACGATGCTCTCTGCATGAGGCCCTTAGGCACCAAACATATATTATAAACTCGCCAGGAGAAGGAATGTCGCAGTATAATTCTATTTACAGCGCTGCGTACCTCACTATATTATAATTCTTAAGCGCTTTGAGTTCCATTGGGAGCAAAGTGCTAAATTAAATAAAGTTATTATATTTTGGAGGCATAGAAATGTATTTTATGGTGTGAATTAGGTTGCATTATGTAGTTTGAATAAGGGTACTTTAGGTGGATTATTAACATTAAGGGGCTGATTTGTCAAGCATGTTTCCCAATCCAGCGGCAACTCCCATTCAAGTCAATGGCAGTTAACTTCACATCGGGTACGCTAACCCGTACCGGGGCTTCATGAATCTGCCTCTACTAGTGATCATTGTGGTTGAGATTACTAATTACCTGCCCTGTACTATTAGCCTCAACACTCACACATCTTAAGACATCTTTAAAACTCATCATGTAGAGAAATCTATCTCACACACATGACATCTTCCTATAATACATACCTTCTCCTGCTCCTTCAATGGCACTTGACACGCAATGCAAGAGAAGGAAAATACCGTGACATAGAGTTAATACCACACCCAGGGAAAAGGAAGACTGGACTGTGTAACGGCAATTTTATTACCTATGCCATCAATATTGCGGTAATATTTTCCGGGGTGAGATTTTTAGACTAGTTGCGATGCGATAATTAATGGAACTGATAATATTGGGTTAATTACTTATCATGGAGGAGGGCAATGTAATATTTCTACCATACAGTAGGTTTATGTAATATAAATGATAATATAAATTATTACATAACCCTATTGTAGAAATTATACTGTATTAACACATTTGATGCCCGTGGCTACCAAGGTAAACCACAGGCAAAGGGATTAATATGACTAAAACTACACTACCTACCTCCCATGACAACGTAAGTGTCTAGTAAAGCATTGACATGCAATGTCACTCTCCCTGGGGCAACTCCCACAAAACCCAACATTCCTATCCCCACCCACAAAACATATCCCCCCCCTACTATTGAGTAATGGCCAGTAGACCTAAAACAACTATCAACATTATTAATAAAATTATTTAAAAAATAATTTCAAACATAAACCCATTGATTGGCGTACCAATTGTGTATTACACTTTTCAAGTTTTCATCCTATGGCCCAAAAGAAGGGCATTAGACTACATAGGAATTGTTCTATTACGAATACATTTGTTACGAGAGCTAAGGAATTGCAACAGATGTTGCAGATGTACCTCGGCCCTCTCAATGGGAGCCTAGATGGCCACATTGGCAATCAATGGGAAACTGTAATAACATGTGGTACCCCATCGTGGACTAAGGCTGTCCCTCATCATGAGGACTGTAGGCCCCTAGCAGGGTCACCGACAAGACTGCTTTCCCAGGGCCCAGGACTAGAGTTTCAACCGGGGCGTCCCATTTTGGTGGCCTTGAGAGTCCCCCCTTTTTCTCTTACATACCTCCATGCTCTCTCACTCCCCTCTATTTTCCCCCTCTTTCCCGTCCCCCTCTTACACCCTCCATCTATCACTCAATGCTCCTCCTCTCACTCAATCCAATTCCCTGAATCCCCCCCCTGCTCACACTGCCCCCACACAATAGCTGTACAATACACCCCACAATAACCACACAATTCCTCCCCCCCACAATAACCACACAATTCCCCCCCACACAATAACCACACAATTCCCCCCAACAATAATTACATAATCCCCCACCCAATAACCACACCATTTCCCCCTCCCCCAACAACCACACAATTCCCTCACTCCCACAATAAACACACAACCCCCCCACAATAACCACACAATTCCCCCCCCCAATAGCCACCCAATCCCCCCCCCAACAGTCACACAATTATCTCCATACAATAGTCACACAATTCCCCTCCTTCCACAATAGCCACACAATCACCCCCACAATAGCCACACAATTCCCTCATACAATAGCCACACAATTGACATCATACCCAGTGTCGGCGGCCACTTCCCCTCCCCCCCCCAAGAACCTGCAGTGTACAAGCGGCTCTCCAACGGCATCCGTATTCCACTATGCTGAGTGGGAGACAAGGCGGCTGGTGTGTGCCACAAACGGCCCAACAGGCCTATTTTCAAAAAACCTCTCGTGAGTTCAATATACCACCTGTGTGTCTCTAATGAACATAGATTTACACCACTGTGTTGTTCTCCTCCATCTTTCTGAAGCGATTTGCAACAATCTTCCAGTGTTTTCATTAGAAACACTGATTGGTACTTCTCTTGTGTACTATATACTCGCCAAGTGTGAATGGTGTTAGTCACATTCTCTCTCTCACCTACTCCATATCACAGAGCAGTACTATGTTGTGGTTTATTTCCTCAATTTCCTAAAGTTGGCAGTTACCCGGGCATTTGATTACTACACCACTATCAACCCAACATTTAATATTGAAATGACCATTCTGGGTTTGTTACATACTGTATTGTCATCCTTTGTTTGGTGACTATTATAGTTTAAAATGTGTTTCTTTACTTTGAACTGTGAAGGGCTTTGAGTCCCAATGGGAAAAAAGTGCTATATAAATAAAGTTGTTTTTATTATTACTTGTGAACACAAACAGCACCATAGAGTCCTCCAATTCACACTTTGCATGAACAAGAGCATTCTCTTTTGTGGTCAAGACCTCTGTGTGACGGTGCTCGTCTCAAATCAGGAAGCGGACCCGCAGGGCTGAGGTAGGGATGTAAATAAACCGATCAGAGCCCAGGGATAGAGTCTTGTAAGAGTATCCGTAGTTGGTAACCAGGCAGGGGTCAGGGCTGGTGGCAGAGTTGCAAAGTCCATGAGACAGGCAGAGGTCAGGGCAGGAAGAAAGCAGCGAGGTCGGGGTCACGGTCCGGGGTCAGCAACAGGGGAACAAAATAGGCAAAAGGGTAAAGCGTCAGCTCAGACAATGGCAACTGGGGCTCAAAGCATAGCTTAAATAACATACCAATGTTATCTCTTTCAAAAATAAATAAATGGATGAAATGTTCCTCTGATTATGATCACATCTATGAAAGGGTAAAGCGTGACTGCAAAGACCAACAAGAGCTGCAAACGTGCGACTCCTATCAGGAACTGCAGCCTTAGGCTAAGGCCCCGCTCCCTCAGTCAGCGCGCCCGCACTGCAGACAGGCGGCGCGCTGAAAGGCACAGACTGCGATATGCGGTCTGTAGGGAGCCAGAGCGGGAGGGGGGCGGGAGTGGGAGGGGTGGTTTGAGCGGAGGGACCCGCTACACCCCCCCCTCCCTCCACGGTCTCGGTCTCCCGGGATGCAGGAGGGAGCTGCTGCGGGCTGCTGGAAGGTAAGCAGCTCCCGCTCCCTCCCCCTTCCCCCACAAATGACACCCACACACCCACCCACCCTTGTGTAGGAAGCTATCTGACAGCTCCCGCTCCCGCTCCCGCCGCTGATAGGCTCATCAGTGCACCACGTGACGCATCACCGCTCGGGATCACAATTTTCTTGCATCCCCTGGCGGCTGACGCGTCACAGCGGGTAGTGAGCCGTGCAGCGAGGGGGGACTGGGACCGGCTCAGAACGATTCCCCTGCTGGTGGGGAACGCTCACGCGGCCGCCCGCAGCGGGTCCCAGCCCTTATATAGCAGGCTGCCAGTACACAAAATGGCCAGTTTGAGCAGAAAGGGCAGCCAGTCTGGAAAACCCGAACTGGCAGCAAAACCCAGCACGGATCGAGCAGAATCCTTACACTCTGGAAGAGTGGTCCCATTTAGGTGTTATTGTGATCATTATACTGAGGTCATAAAGTAATATCTCAAACATACTCTTTATTTCCATCTTCTTCTTTAGTGCAGTCCTGTAAAACATTTAGCACATTGACTATACTTACACACCTGGCTGGTTAGTAATAGCAGCTTTCTCTGCAGTTGTGATATCACTAGTTGAGTAGATATTTTGGCTTGAGAATTTACTCTTCAAGAGTTTTGGATCAGATAGAGCAGGGGTGCGCAAACTTTCCCCTGTGCGCACCCCTGCCTGCTCTCCTCGGCGTCTTGCCCCTCACCCCACCCCCTGCTCGACCCCCGGCGTCAAATGACGCGTGGGGTCAGGTGACATCACGTTGCCATGTGACCCCGTGGTGTAATTTGACACCGGGTTATCATGACAATGCGACGCTGGAACGGAAGGTAAGTGTGTTATAGAGGCCTGGTGCGGTCCCCCGGCATTTCATTTAACTTTCATTTCATTCTATAACTACCGCCCCCCCCCTGACCCCTCCCTGAAAATCTAGCGACCCCCCAGTTTGCGCACCCTTGAGATAGAGAATCAACTTGTTCTGCTTATGTCGGGTTTCATGTGCAACGATACCAAGGTTAACTGTAACAGACATATTATATATATATATATATATATTTTTTTAATTGATGGATTGACACTCATACATTGTTTTATTGTAAAGCACATGGTGAGACAGCGAATAAACATAATGTTCTGATGATATCTGTATTTCACTTAATCCCTTTTGTATGCTCTACATTTCTCACAGCAAATAATTCAAACTGAAATACTGTGACCAAAGTATAGACCAGTCATTTATAATAGCCTGAATACTGAGTTATTTTCTATTATTCCTTCCTCCTGTTAGAGAAAGGCCTCTCTAGTTTGTCAGGGTGAAGCTCAGCTATGCTCCCTTCCAGCTAAATAGCCAAGCCTTGAGCACCTACTGTCCAAGGGAAGGGAGGGTGTGCAGTACAGTGTGTATAGTGGAACACATTTTGTGATACAGGATATTATACAATATGGGAAAGGAGAAGCTTCTCCAAAAAGTTAGCCTCCCAGGCATTTAGCAGCATCAGTCTGTCAAATGAGGGGGGGAGTGGGAGAAGTGTGACAGAACTGTGGGTTACTGGGATAGGCAACAATACTCTTTCCTCAGATTCTCACATCACATGCCAGAAAAAAAGGTTTAAAATTAAGAGAAAATGATTAAGGAAACCTAATCTATAACACAGTGATTCATTTCGCAAACTGCAGGGAGGCTTCTGGCCTGGAGCTTGTTTCTTGCCCTATAGATTACCCAATCAAATGTCAAACTGTGAAAACAGTGAGATTTTAGTAGCAAACCAGGGAGATCTCTGTATCTTGCATTGGGCTAGAGAAATACTGTACATTCAGAAAGAAAGCAGACACAATTGCTTGTCAGGGATGACAATTGACTAGCTTGTCACAAGTCTGCTCATTTTTAATAACACGTTTGGCATGTGAAGTTGGTTTATAGTATGGAACACACAATATGCTTATTAGTTTTCCAATTTTAGGCCCATCAATATGTAGCGCACTTTCCCCCACCCCCTGGGAGATTGTGTGTGTTCGGTGCGATACATGTGGCTCACAGGAGGCCTGAGCCCCCTCTGCTGGGAGCCTGGGGTGTACCTGAGTCGATGATCGGTAGCGCCTCCACCTGTACGGGATTCTTCTGTGTGGAATGACCCCGTTACAGGAACCCCATGAAACAAAACACACTTTGGTAAGTATAACAGTTTTACTGCACAGAATATATATAATGAAGCCCTGTTTCCCCCACCTTCTGGGAGATTTACTGCTCGCTACAAGGGTTGTTGGTGCGCATACCTGTGACGGCCAGGAGATCTGAGCTGTCTGCGTTGTAATGGAGACCAGGACAGGCTTTTGATGTCATCTTAGTTCGGTGTCAGCGCCTCCAGCTTCAGTGGGTACCCTGGAAGTACCAGGAGCAGTTCCCTCTGAAACATTCTCACACACCTTCTCACTGACTCAGTCCAGACAGGTGTATAATAGAACAAGGGGATCTTTATTCCAGCAGTCACTGCATGATGGTCTTACAGCGGTGCAAGGTCTCAGAGGCTCCAGGCCTCTGGATGATGCTTGACCCCAGCTAGTACAGGGTCTCCACTCTCTGATCAGATGTTCTCCCAGCCTCAGGGACTGGTGGTGGGCATGCTCATCCCGCGATGGGAGAGACTCATAGCCCAACTGCTCTCTTCCTCCTACAGAGCAGGACTGAGTAAAATTTGGCACTGCCCCTCATCCGGAACCAGAAGGGGCGGGCTCATAGTCTATACCTATCCCTGATAGGCTTACACAGACCATGAGTCACCACCTTACTTCTGTCCATCAGAGAGGAGCATGTAGGGGGCTTACAAGCCCACAGAAATAACTTCTTACAGCCTGCAGCTAGCAGGACTTACGTAACAGGGAGGGGAAAGACAGGCAGAGATATATATATATATATATATATACTATTTGCGCGCTTGGAGCACGCCAGTTGGAGCTGGGACATCAGAATGGCAGGGTGTGCGTGTGCAGGGTGCCAGTGGCCCCTGCACTAGGCCACAAACCCTCTTGGGCCCCAGCTAGGCCCTGACTCACCTCAGCTTGTGGTTGCTGCAGGAACAGGCCCATCAGTTAGGGACACTGCCTCTGTAGTACCAGTGTGAGGGACACAGCCAGGACGCAGCTGTATCCTGGCCTCTGGTGGTCTGGGACCAGACCATCAGCTACCTATGAGATATTCTCTTCAGTGTGGGACCATCCAGCTGGACACCACCCAACGCTGAGGCGGACGCGTCGCTGATCACACCCGTCGCTGGATCAGTGGATCCTATCCTCCCGTTGTGGCGTTACCGGGTGTTGGAGCACCCGGCAGGTACCTCACCTCGACAAGTGCACCAACTGTACACACATTAGTGGGGCAGCGCTGTCTCACACATTGGGTGGGTTGCTACTTGCGGACACCAGGGTGGTTGGGTGCCCAAGGGCCCCCCAGTACTTTAGGGACTATTTACCCGGTGTGGACATTGTGGTGGAGGGCACGGTGAGGGTACGGCCGTGCGTGGCCTAATTGGTGGGGACTGTTTATGGTTATTCTTTTCATGCATGCAGTAAATTGTTATTATCATCAGTGTGTGTATTATATCATGGGGTCCTGTAACGGGGTTATCCCACATAGTAGGATCCCGTACAGGTGGAGGCGCTGTCACTCAACGGATCAGGTACACACCAGGCTCTCAGCAGCGGAGGCCCAGGCCTCCTGTGAGCCGCAGGTAACGCACCACATACACGGTAGCCATCATATCTCCCAAGGGGTGGGGGAAAGTGCGTTCCACAAAGATACGCCCTTTCCTCTGTTACTCGACTGCTAAAACTTTGACTCAGGCCCTCATTCTCTCCCGTCTCGATTACTGTAACCTCCTGCTGTCCTGCCTCTCACCTGTCTCCCCTACAATCCATCCTTAACGCTGCTGCCAGAATCACTCTACTCTTTCCTACATCTGTCTCAGCATCTCCCCTGCTGAAATCCCTCTCCTGGCTTCCCATCAAATCACGCACTCAATTCTCCTCCTCACTTTTAAAGCTTTACCCTCTTCTGTCCCTCCTTACATCTCAGCCCTAATTTCTCACTATGTACCATCTCGACTCTTGTATTCTGCTCAAGGATGTCTTCTCTCTACCCCCTTTGTATCTAAAGCCCTCTCCAGCCTTAAACCTTTCTCACTGACTGCCCCACACCTCTGGAATGCCCTTCCCCTCAATACCCAACTAGCACCCTCTCTATCCACCTTTAAGACCCACCTTAGGACACACTTGCTTAAAGAAGCATATGAATAGCACCGTGGCTAATACTATACACATGATATATAAAGTTTGGCCCCCTGCAGACGCACTTACCAGAACGCCCTCCTACTCTCTCTCCACGGTCTTCCTACCAATTAGATTGTAAGCTCTTCTGAGTAGGGACTCCTCTTCCAGAACGATACATTTATGTCTGAAGCACTTATTCCCATGATCTGTTATTTGTTATTTATATGATTGTCCCGTGTATTACTACTGTGAAGCGCTATGTACATTAATGGTGCTATATAAATAAAGACATACATACATATATGCTATAGGCGTATGTAACAATTACAGACCAGCTTTTTACATACGTCTATAACATATATTATCTCTTACTATTACTTCACATAGAGCAATTAACATGACAAACATTTTTTCATATATATCGCTGACTTTGTATGCGCAGCCAAAAACGGTAGGGTGAATGGATTTTCAAAAGTAGGGACCGTGACATGCTAAAAACGTATTTCTAAAACAAATTACACTTAAAAATATATATCGTAATGGTATTTGTATTATTGATTTATTTCAGTTTCTTAACTTAACACAAACTGTCCGACCTTTCTCTCTCACCTTCCACCCTCCCTACCCCCCAAGTTAAAATTCCCTACTTGTGGAGCAGGGGTCCATCCAGGGTTGCCACCACTCCGGGTTTGACCCGGAGACTAAGGGTTTTGGCCACGTATCTCCAGGCTACGGGTTTATCTTGTTACTCTCCGGGTGACGGCGTGAGGCTATGGCGTCCTCCATTCATCTCCCCCTGCAACACCTGTCAATATGTCTGCACAGTGTCAAATGGTGCTGCGTTGCCATGACAATGGGACATCATGGCGCCTTAATGCGTCCTGTTGTCATGGCAACTTAACGTGCGTTCCGTTGTCATGAAAACGTGACACCATTTGACGCCACTCAGCCACATTGACAGGAGTTGCAGGGGGAGATGCCAGGAGGATGTCGGAAGGATGCCAGTAGAAGATGGCAACCCTGGGTCCGTCCTGGTGGCAGACACCAGACGTTGAGACCGACTTCCGGGTCGGACCTCGTCCACACACTCCTCTTCCGCCATCCACACAGGGAAAAGCTAAAAAAAAAAACCTGGACTTTTGAACAATTTTGAGATAATTGTTAGGACACTGGGACGTATAATGAAAATACGGGACAGTCCCAGCTAAGGCCTTGGACATGGTAAAAAAAAACGTGCTGAGGGGAAACATTATCCCTATCAGCGCGGCTTTAGACGGCGCTTCCGCAGGCGTGCGGAGGCGTGTGGAAATGCAGGAGACAGGCAAGTTTACGTTTTGCCGCTCATGCAAGCGTAGGGCCGGTCACGTGACTGCCAGAAGCCAATGGCAGTCCGTGACGTCGGCGCCGTGACGTGCTAGCCACGCCTCCCGATCCGCCTCCAGGCCCGCCTCCTGAAAGCCTCCCACCCGGCACACAAGCGCGCTCGCTGACGCTCATGCAGGGACAAGAAAAATCTCCTGCTTGAGCAGGAGAGCATGAGCGTCAGCGCTGCCCAGCGCCGCTCCCTGCACCATGTCCCAGGCCTAAGCCGGGAAGTATAGTCACCCTAATAATTGGTCCCTGCTCTAAAGAGCTTAAAATCTAATTTTGCTGCTTGAGGCACAGGGGGATAAAATAAAATGGCTTGTGCAATATCACAAGGAGATCTGACACTGGGACTGATACTTTGCTCACATCATTCAAGGGCAGTGTCCTTACCACTGAGCTACCACAAAGTCTGTTTTGCTGCTCCCCAAAATTAACAGATAAGAAAATATATCTCTCGAGCGTTACATTATTACAAGTCAGTGATTGCTCAGAGCATTAAAAAGTGTACTAAAAATATATTAACAGATTTTTGTTCTCAAAATAATTAATCAACAGTGCGGTTACGGGATCGCCATTATCCTTGAAATGGAAGGGGATTCCCCTTGCATTTATGTACAGGTCAGATTGCATCTTGCGCTTCATGGGAATGCTGGACAAGACCTAAACTTAAAAAAATAATAATACACTCCCTGGGCATAACGTAGTTACTACGTCATTGCACCCCTGGAATGCGTGACCCCATGATGTACTGTAGTAACTACATCTTGGGGTACCCAAATGGTTAAACAAGGAAGTGTCTATTTGACCGGTAGCCGGCTCTATAACCTCCTTCCTCTCTCTTATTTAGCTGGCAATGATTTTCTCCCAGATTATTAGGGGTAAGGCTGCGGCCCCGCTGGCGCGAACCGCGCTCATGCTTGAGCTCTCCAAGCATGAGCACCGGGTGTCCTTGCTATTTCGGAAGCGCGCGCGGGGGCATTGCGGGCAAATTGAGCGCTTGAAACGTAAGCTTGAGTGAGCGTGCGTGCCCGCGCATGAGTGGGGACTTGCACATAAAGATTTATGTAACTAAAAGCGGCAAGCACTGCGCGCTCAGCACGGTCAGCCCGCAGCCTTAGGCTGCGTCCCCGCTAGCGCTGAGCGGGCGGTGCTTGGCGAGGTGACTTGCATATATATATGCAAGTCCCCGCTCACGCGATGCGCGCCAGCGTATACGCGGGCACACGCTCACCGGTGCTCTGCGCTTACATAAACAAATTTTACAGACTTACAAGCGCGCTCAGCTTCCCCTGCATTGTCCCCCCCGCAAGCGCTTACGAAAATTTAAAGGACACCCGTGCTCATGCTTGGAGAGCTCTCCAAGCCTGAGCAAGCTCAGCGCCAGCGGGGACAAAGCCTTAGACAGTGCTGACTAAGTTAAGGGTTAGGTTGGTATATTAGGGTCAGACAGAACAGGTCTTTATTGACCCTGCTATTTATCTGGCTGCAGGTTAAATAAGTCTAATCAATAGCATTTGTACACAGCCTCTACCTTTAGACCTGTGATTCCCAACCAGGGTCCCGTGGAACCCTGGGGCTCCTTGAAGCAGTATCAGGGGTTCCTCCTATGGACCACAGCCCCCCGCCCCCTTGAGGGTAGGGTTTTTTGGTATGTATTTTGTAGGGTGGATTGAGTGGGGTAATTGACAGAAGGTAGGGGCGAGTTAGGCCGTGCTTGTAGTGCTGGCGACGTCGCCCAAAAACAAAAGCATTGCCGCTGCCACGTGCGCTTATAGTGCACGCGACGGCGACAAGCGACGGAGCGACGTCGCGAAAACTTGACGCCGGTAGAATTTGATTTTTCAAGGGCCGTCGCGTCACGTGACGGCCCTTAAACAAATCATATTGCAGGAATCCCGCGATGCAGACGACCGGCGAAACATAACTTTCGCCGGTGGCGACGGGTGACATCACCCATCGTGTCGCCGTCGCCGGCACTATAGGCAAAGCCTTAGAGAAGAGAGGGGGGCAGGAGGGAGTGAGGAAAAGAGGGAGAAAGAGTGAGACGCAAGGGATAAATACATGCGAGGCGGAGAGGGGAGAGTTAGTGAGATGGATGGGAGAGAAATACATGGGTAAAGGGTGGGAAATAGAGGTGGCTTGTGAAGTGTGAAATGTTGTGACTGGCCCGTCAAACCTAATGTGTCAGCCAGATAGGGGTTTCCCGAGATTTTTCGAAATACTTCAAGGGTTCCTCCAAACAAAAAAGGTTGGAAATCATTGCTTTAGACAGTGTTTTTTATTAAAAAAAAATTAAATATATTGAAGTAAAGTTTTTGGGGAATAAACTCGAAAATCTTACAGATTTTAGTCCACAGAAGTTGACATCTCTGTATGTACAATATAAAGTGAATTACCAGTGTGTCTAACTATATCTCAATAGTCTAAACTTAGCCCTGGTATCTGTCTGCACTTTACAACAGGAAGCTGATGGTATTATAGAGTCTGACCTTCTACCTACATTCAAAGAGCGTCCCCCCCCAATGAGCCGGCGCTCTGTCTCCTCTCCTCTATGGTGTTGCGCCTGCGCAGTGAGCTGAAAGTCGAGCTGTAGAGTTGAAGAGATAACATGGCGGCCTCCATGATGTATAACCGGCTGTCAGCGGGGCTGAGGAGCCGAGCCCCCCGTGCAGCTCTCGGCTCTGCCGCTCAGGTAACCAACTTGCCCGACTGGGAAAGCGAGAAAAAGTCTGGCCGGTGTCGGGCGGCGGCGCTGACAGCCCTGTCCCCGAGGGGAGGAGGCCGGGAACCTGGGTGTCACCTCCGCTGGGGTGGGACAGCGAGGGTCCGGCCTGGGGTCTTATCACCACAACCCCCGGAGCCTTGTCTGTGAAGAGGCTCAATGTTTAACTTAGCCGGGGGTGCATTGTTCTGCAGAGGGATTATTGTAATCATTACCGAGAGGGTGCTCAGGAGTTGGGTTACCATCACTGTAGCCTAATGGTGCTCATATGAACCCATCAAAAACCCACGTACAATCCCCCTTTCCAGATTGATTTGTTTACTAGTTATACTATTGTATTAGGTATTGCAGTCTGTCACATATACTGTTGCTAAGGGTGTATGTTGCTGCAGCAGGTGACACAAGTAACCTCATCCATTGGTTGTGCGAAAAACAGTCACATTGTTTTCTGATTTGGGTGCGTATACAAATGGGGTCTCTGACTTTTCCATAACTTGATAGATTTGTAGGTATCTGATTTGAGCTCTTCTGTACAAGAGGGGTCTGCAGTCATGGGTGGGGGAAGGTGTACCACTGGGTTTATACATATTTACATTATGGTAACGTATGTATGTTACTGATTTCGTATGTACAGCACCCCCACTCAAAAATAGTCCCCGCACTCCTGTCTGCAGGGTGTTGCAGTCCCCTGGGTGCCTCACCTCCCTGCAGTTGCAGGATGTATCTCCCTGCAGTTGCAGGATGTGGGGGTTATGCCAGGAGAGCCTGTCTGGGAGGAGGGTGTTTAATGCTGCTAACTGAGGAGATGGTTGTCCTTGTACTGACGTCCAAGATCTGCTAGGCATCGGGTGCAAACTGATCTGCTTGACCTTTTTCGCTGTGCTGTCAGTTGTGTAGCTGACATCCAATGAGTTGTTAGATTGTTGCACTATACTCCCCCCACACGTGATAAAGACCTATAAACACTGCAGTTGTGTAGGTACTGTATCATGATAACTCTTTACCCTTCATGGTGACTGACAGCTTTCATACCATTGCTTTGCAGTATTTCAAGACACCGGCTGTGCTTCTAAATGACTCATTAATAAGCCCAGAGGCTTTTTTTTGCTGCACAGGAAAAGGTTTTTTCAAGCTCCAAATCTGCAGAGCACAGCAATATGCTATTTTTACTTGCGTATGGCCAGAAAGGAATAATGCATTTGTTTGCTGCAAGTCTTTACAATAGATTGCATTTTAAAAAAAAATATGTGAAAGGGTAGTGGCAGAGACAGATGTCTTTCAAGGATATAAACATAGTTAATGAACTGTTTAATCAACTTAAACAAGAACTCTGGTTAAATACATGCTTTGTCATGTCGTTCTGGATGGTTCTTTAACATGTTAACTGGGGTGTATATAAATCGTATCCCTTTTAATTTTGTGTATATATTTAAAAAAATATATAAATACATAAACTTACCTGCAACATTAATGTCTTACGTATAACAGGCTTAAACTGTCAATGTTATTAGTACAATTTGGTCCTATATAGCCCATCCCTGGTCACAATTCTATTGCTGGAAAGGTCTGAAAATGAGCTGGGTACCTGATTATTTAAATCCCTCTTGTGTGTTCTTTGTTATTAAGCGGATATAGCTGTTATACAATAGAACTTTATTGATCTAAAAGTTTGATAGCCCCTTTACTGGACCCTTATTGATAAAAGGGCATTTACATAGGCAAGTTGGGATGGATAATAGAAGTTCATATTTTTTTTTACCGACAATCAAGCAGATGTAAAAAAATATCTTAGACACTGGGAACAAAACTTTGTGAATTACAGTAATACATTGACTCTTACCTGTGTGAATTTCAATATGAGCGGGGGAAAAAACAAGTTGGATGCCTACGCCTTGGTTATTTGCTCGTACCTTAGGCTGAGTCCATAGACATTTCTCCCGTGTGGAGGCTGAGGGAAAGCGGGTGCTTTCCCTGGCCTTAATACGCGCGCCGTCCGGGGGCGTGTCTATGGGCGGGCAAGTGACATCACGGAGCTGGTTCGCCCTCATTGGGCAAACCGCTCACGTGACCTGCCCTCCGCTCCCCTCAGCGTGTAAACTAAAAATGTTTTGACTGCTATGCCTCCGCACGCCTGCGGAAGCGTGCGCGAGCCCCTGCTAAGGCCGCTCTCATTGCGGCTGCAGGGGCTCACTGGCAAGCGTGAGCGCGAGTCAGCGACTAAGCGCTGACCATGCCCGCGGCCTTAGAATTTGAGCATTGCCTATGTTTATTTTAAAGAGGCAGTACTGCCTAGTACGAAAGTAAATTCAGTTTAATAGGTTCAATGTAGCTGATTTCTAACTTGGAAAAAAAAAAATCAGACCATTAAGTATTTTTAATTATTTCAACATTTTCATTGTTAACAGAAGCTTTAAGGGTTTAATATAACATATTTTGATGAATATTGTTTGTCAATATTTAAAGCCCTTGTTAAATTAGCAGCATTAGTCATACAAACTTAACTAGCTGAAGTTTTGAATCCAGTGTTCCAGATAAAGACAACCTATGCACATTCATATTTATACAAGATGCAAATAAGACAATACGTTTAAGGATGACTGAATATTTCTAAGAAAGTAAATAACCTTTTTTTTTTTTATATGAACTCATGTCATCTACTAAACACAATATGCACACAATTCTCCAGAAGGTTTAGCTCTGATAAACGAATTCCCATACTATTAGCGCCAGTAAGAGCTTGTATTTTGGATAACAACTCGATTTAATGCCTGGAAATTAAGTGCAGTTCTGTGGCTGCTTGATATTTCTAAAATCTGGGGAACCTGGAATTTCCTGAGAAAAGCACTGTAAATCGCTGCTCTAGTACAGTAACTAGAGAAGTGAAAATGGACACCCTACTGTATGTACATAGGAAACGACCTGTGCGCTAGTGACCTGCTTAACGGACAGCCCCGCCTACATGAGAAAACAAAAACCTGTCTAGTCCACTTTGTTAAAATATTTTAAGCATCCATATAGCATATTTGTAGATTTTCTGTAGAGTGTTTTTAAAAAAAATTTTTTATGAGTTTCAAATCGATTGCAATCGCACATTGTTATGGTGGGTAAAAAAGTGACAAAAACCCTCTACTGTACAGTGTACAGTAAATAAAAATATCATTTGTTAGCGCATTCCCATGTCAGACAGGTCTGCAGCCATGCTTTTCCCCATTATCTTTTGGCAGTGGATGTATCTTTTAGCATACAATGCTTGCACTGCATCCATGGGTAATGACATGCAAATGAGCATATAGCTTTGTTTATTTTAACATGGACCCCTATAAGCTTATGCCTGCCGTATTACACAGCTTTCCAGCACAGCCTGGGTTAAAGAAGTGCATAGCCAGTAAAACATACTCGGTTGCCAAATTATTGCTGCCCTACCTTGTAACATCTTTGCCCAACTTTGACTCCACCCTGTTCAATGATGTAGTAAAAATAGGTAATCGCTTGTGCCCGTGCAGGCACTGCTTTAGGAGAAACTCACGGAGGGCTTCTTAGCATAAGGGCATCTTACGGAAGGAGGGAATTGTGCAGTGACACTGGTATGTGGGAGGAAAGGTCAGCAAACTGACATTTACTGCATTTACAATTGCAACGGGGACATCTTTGACCGTGGTTTAGAGTAAAATGACAAAAGCAGCACCAGAATGCAACAAAAATGATTAAAGTTGCAAATCTACCTAATTATGCATTTCCACTCACATTAAACTTAAGTACCTTCTTGGGGGGACTTCCTCTTTAAAGGTCATTATCAGGTAGATTGGGTCTTGCTAAACCGGAGAGGGTTCAAGCATATCTAAGGAAAACATGCTGTTACCTGAATGATATACTAATGCAGCGGTGCGCAAAGTGGGGTGTGTGACCCCCATGGGGGCGCGAGATTACCGGCAGGGAGCGCAGGGTTTACAGAGGCACTTAAATTAAGTGCTGGGGGAACTGCAGGGCCTCTGTAAACCTACTTACCTTGATTCAGCCAGCATCTGGAGACGCGTCGCCATGGCAAGGTGGCTGTCCAGACGCCGGGTATCAAGGTAAGGAGGGAGCGGGGCACGCGGAGAGGATGACATCTGGCAGGGGGGCCCAGGGAAAAAAGTTTGCGTCCCCCTGCACTGATGGACTGGTTTTTACTGCTATTTGAAACTTGTTTTTCTTGTTCCCCACATGGCAGTGGGTACTAATTGTGATTAGCTTCTCCCTTATTATAGTAAGACAGGAAAGTCTCCTGCAGGTATCCAGTATATAAAGTCCTCCCACTACCTGCAGGACAATCCTAATTCTTAAATATTTTTTTTGGGGGGGGAGTGAGAGAGGTGGGATAAGTAATAACAAAAATATCAATACATATATCTAATCGTAATGAATATGACAGAAAGTATTAAGTATTTTAATCAGTATACTGGAACCAGGGTCACGTGTGAAGTATGAATAGCTCCAGTTAGCTTTAACACAAGTCCTTATTGTCTTTCTCAACTTTATTGCAGAAGGAGAAACCAAAGGGTACTTGTAGGTGTAGTGAGAGTAGAGAGTGCTTCTCTATATGAATGCTTGCGTGAGGTTAGACTACGGTAAAACAGAAAGGCCTTGCCAGGGTAGTAGCAGGCAGGTCTGTACTCACTGTGTTCTTGGGTGGAAAATGGAAGTGAGGAGCAAGGGTCACACTAGAAGTGAGATGGGACAAACTGTCAGCAAGGCAGGGGGGAGGGCAGAATAGCCCATTCTGAGAAGGATCTCAGAGGTTTCTATAGCAACTCACAGACCTAAGGAACAGAGGCAGAAAATGCAACATAGTGATGCATCACACAGGCACTGTGTGTGTGTGGAACAAATACATGCAGCTGAACTTAAGGAGCTGACAAGCAGAAGCTGCAAAGAAGGGGGGTGGGAGGGGTGACCAGAGACAGCAGAAATGGGTTTACTTGTTCCATGACAATCAGTCTGGCACCTCAGAGGTTAATGTTGCAATTTGTCTTAATATAATAATTTGTTTTATTGGGGTCAAGATCTGCATAGTTATGTGTTTGTCCAGACTGAGGTATCGCGGGTCAACCCTTGGATTTGCCAGTGGGGGAGGGAATGAAATGGTGTCATAATTCTTCTCTGACGGGAAATAAAACCTTTTAAATGAACCTTGAAAGGCATTCTTTGGGTGATCTGTGGAATACTTGGGGAGGGGTTTGTATAAAGTTACTAAATATGAAATCTTAGGTCTGACAGCGACTCACAAGAATGACATATCTGTAACAGTTGCAATTACACGAATCAAATGACACCAATAATGAAAGGGTGGTCTATGTATAATCTCTGATATCTGTTCTCATGCAAAAGTAGATGTTAGTGTCATATTTCATATCCAGGCGCACATCTTAAGTACATAGACACAGTGAAAAGGAAGATGACATTCGTATAAGTACAGCAAGGCCCCGCTTCTCGGCGCCCCGCTTTTCTGTGGGACCAAGAAGGGGGGCCGCCATGTCTGCGCAGTACGGGGAAGTCAGAGGTCGCGCATGTGAAGAACGGGTAGTTGCCGAGGGTGCGCACGCGCAGAAGGGGGAATTGACGGTGTGCCCACACGCCAAAAATCACCCGTTCCACTTTTCGGCGATTTTTGCTTTGCGGTGGGCTCTTATAACGGAACCTGCCGCATGCCCGGTGCTCTCCTGTATAATAGAATGTTTTTGTTTTTTTAAGTCTCTTATATATTTAGCCAATTTTTAAAGTCAAGAGAAAGGGTTACATCTTATTTCCATAAAAATGTCTCAGAGTAATGAAAGGGGTGGGTTGAGCGCACACCCAGAAGGGGGGCATTATTTTTAATTGAAAAAAAAAAGTGTTTTAGAATATAAGACCTGTAAATGAGGGATGAAATCAGAGCTTAATAGAATGTCTGATGTCAACATGATACGTGATTTATCATCTTTCATACTCCAGTGACCTCTCTTGGAAGAATCTTTTACATGTTCTATGGTAACGTATAGGAATTCTTTGTCTGATGAAACTGGCTGCATTTTATACTATATGTTCTTGTAGCAATCTTTCTGTAACCTAAGCACTGTAATTGTTTGTATATTAAAGCTAATCTTTAATATGTAATCACTTCGTTCTCTGGTTGAACTGTTACACGCTTTGTAGAGAGTAATTTCCATTTTCGGACATATTTTGCTACAACAAAGCGTGTTTTAACTGCATATTTTCTTAGTAACCAGGGACCTACAGACCCTGGCAATTTTTTATAATTCTTCTTGATGTGGCAGTGATTAAAGATATATATTGTGACAGATTGAGGGTAGATATTATTCATTTGAGGGACCTTGCATAGGTGAAGATTGAGTCAGATAGGTACCTGTATATATATATTAACCCTTGTCACATACCGATGTAGGCACATGGTTGGTCTCGCTGAAATCTGCTATGGGCATGTTTCTAATCCTTTTTAAATGATCTTTTATATAGAGTTCAATATATAGGGTTCTGTCCTTTTTTGCCTTGTTATTGACTTACCTGCCTCCCCCTCCATTTTCTCTATTCGTTTGTCTATGGTGTCATTTATATAAATGGTTTAAATCAGGCCTGCACAAATCGTAAAGTGAGAATTGCCGAACTGCTCCAAGGAAAAAAAAATTGGGCCTCACGGGTAAAATCCTCATCCTCATCCTCATATATCTCCCCCAGCACCCTTCATAATCATCCTCATATATCTCCCCCAGCACCCCTCACTATCAACCTTTGTGATACTCTCCATCTAGCTCTCATACCCCCATCTCTCCCCCTCACAAACACACACATAATACTCCCCCTCCACATCAAACACACAATACCCCCCCTGCACCTCACATCCCTCTCCCCCCCAGCACCTCACATCCCTCTCCCCCCCTGCACCTCACATCCCTCTCCCCCCTGCACCTCACATCCCTCTCCCCCTGCACCTCACATCACTCTCCCCCCTGCACCTCCCATCACCCCGCATGCACCTCACATCACAACCCGTGCACCTCACATCACTCTCCCCCCATGCACCTCACATCACTCTCCTCCCCCTGCACCTCACATCCCTCTCCCCCCTGCACCTCACATCCCTCTCCCCCCTGCACCTCACATCCCTCTCCCCCCTGCACCTCACATCCCTCTCCCCCCCAGCACCTCACATCCCTCTCCCCCCCCAGCACCTCACATCCCTCTCCCCCCCCAGCACCTCACATCCCTCTCCCCCCCCAGCACCTCACATCCCTCTCCCCCCCTGCACCTCACATCCCTCTCCCCCCCCCTGCACCTCACATCCCTCTCCCCCCCTGCACCTCACATCCCTCTCCCCCCTGCACCTCACATCCCTCTCCCCCCCTGCACCTCACATCCCTCTCCCCCCCTGCACCTCACATCCCTCTCCCCCCCTGCACCTCACATCCCTCTCCCCCCCTGCACCTCACATCCCTCTCCCCCCCCTGCACCTCACATCCCTCTCCCCCCCCTGCACCTCACATCCCTCTCCCCCCCCTGCACCTCACATCCCTCTCCCCCCCTGCACCTCACATCCCTCTCCCCCCCTCCCCCCCCCTGAACCTCACAAGGAAAACAGTCGGGCCACATGGGTAAAACAGCCCCCACAGCCCATTTCAGCAGCCCCCCGCTGGCCATTTCAGCAGCCCCCCACTGGCCATTTCAGCAGCCCTCCACTGGCCATTTCAGCAGCCCTCCACTGGCCATGTCAGCAGCCCCCCCTATGTCAGCAGCCCCCCCCCCCCAAGTCAGCATCCCATGTCAGCATCCCCCCCAAGTCAGCATCCCCCCCAGCCCATTTCATTTCAGCAGCCCATGTCAGCATCCCCCCCAAGTCAGCATTCCATGTCAGCAGCCCCCCCAAGTCAGCATCCCCCCCAAGTCATTTCATCAGCCCCCCCCAGCCCATTTCATTTCAGGATCCCCCCCCCCCCAAGTCAGCATCCCCCACCCAAGTCATTTCATCAGCCCCCCCAGCCCATTTCATTTTAGCATCCTCCCCCCCAAGTCAGCATCCCCCACCCAAGTCATTTCATCAGCCCCCCTCAGCCCATTTCATTTAAGCAGCCAGCTCATTCCATGTCAGCAGCCCCCCCCCAAGTCGGCATCCCATATCAGCAGCCCACCCCCCAAGTCAGCATCCCTTGTCGGCAGCCCCCCGCATGCCTACCTGATGATGTTGGTGGTGGCGGTAGCAGAGGTGGTGTCGGCGGCAATAGAGTCGTCGTCGGTGGCGGCGGCGGCAACAGAGGAGGAGGAGGAGGTGGTGGATGGCGGCGGCAACTAAAACGAATGTTTGTTGGTGGCAGGGTGAAGCGTGGGGGAAGCGCACTCTAGCAGCAGACCCGGAAGTTCCGAGTCGCGCTACACTGCTGGAGCGCGTCCCCGTGCTGGAGCAGGGAAGGGGGGATTAGGGGAAAGCGCACGCATTCACAGGATGCTGGAGCGCGCTCCTATTAGAGGGCCGTTCTACACAGCATGCGGCCGCGCAAGCCTTCTTTTCTTTCCAGGGACGGGGAGTGAAGAAGGGGGTTGCAGGGGGGCCGTCGCGGGCCGTATGTTGTGCAGGCCTGGTTTAAATGATAGAATTGCAAAGATTTTGATCCTTGGAATCTGATATGATGAGATTTTGAGTAATTGAGATTTGATACAATTTAATAATATAGTTTTTGAAAAATTGTACTTACAAACAAGACTCTAATAGATCATACATATTGATCATAGATCAATGTATTTATCTCAATACATTTGCCGGCATCCTGCAATTACATTACATTTCATCCTTAGGTGGTGTATTATATTAATAGTATAAATGTGTATGTGTCTATACAGTTGTGTAAAAAAGAAAGTACACCCTCTTTGAATTCTATAGTTTTACATATCCGGACATAACAATCATCTGTTCATTAGCAGGTCTTAAAATTAGGTAAATACAACAACACATGACATATTACACCATGTTATGATTTATTTAACAAAAATAAAGCCAAAATGGAGAATCTATGTGTGAAAAGCTAAGTACACCGTTACTGCTTCCATAGGAATTAAGATGCTAAGTAGCAGACAGGTGCTGCTAATCAAAGTGTGACCACCTCTATAAAAGCCGAAGTTTTAGCAGTTTGCTGGTCTGGAGCATTCAGGTGTGTTTTAACACAATGCCAAGGAGGAAAGACATCAGCAATAATCTTAGAGAAGCAATTGTTGCTGCACATCAATTTGGGAAGGGTTATAAGGCCATTTCCAAACAATTTAAAGTCCATCATTCTACAGTGAGAAAGATTATTCAAAAGTGGAAAACATTCAAGACAGTTGCCAATCTTCCCAGGAGTGGACGTCCCAGCAAATTCACCCCAAGGTCAGACCGTGCAATGCTTAGAGAAATTGCAAGAATTACATCTCAGACTCTACAGGCCTCAGTTAGCATGTTAAAGTTCATGACAGTACAATTAGAAAAAGACTGAACAAGTATGGTTTGTCTGGAAGGGTTGCCAGGAGAAAGCCTCTTCTCTCTAAAAAGAACATGGCAGCACGGCTTAGGTTTGCAAAGTTGCATCTGAACAAACCACAAGACTTCTGGAACAATGTCCTTTGGACACACGAGACCAAAGTGGAGATGTTTGGCCATAATGCACAGTGCCACGTTTGGCGAAAACCAAACACAGTATATCAGCACAAACGCCTCATACCAACTGTCAAGCACGGTGGTGGAGGGGTGATGATTTGGGCTTGTTTTGCAGCCACAGGACCTGGGAACCTTGTAGTCATGGAGTCGACCATGAACTCCCCTGTATACCAAAGTATTTTAGAGTCAAATGTGAGGCCATCTTTCCGACAGCGAAAGCTTGGCCGAAATTGGGTCATGCAACATGACAATGATCCCAAGCACACCAGCAAATCTACAACAGAATGGTTGAGAAAGAAAAGAATCAAGGTGTTGTAATGGCCCAGTCAAAGTCCAGACCTCAACTCGATGGAAATGCTGTGGCGGGACCTTAAGAGAGCTGTGCATAAATAAATGGCCACAAACCTCAATGAACTGAAACAACGCTGTAAAGAAGAGTGGGCCAAAATTACTCCACAACACACACACACACACACACACACACACACACACACACACACACACACACACACACACACACACACACACACACACACATATATATATTTGTTTTAATAATGAATTATATGTAATATTTGTTTCGTCTTTTATCTCAAGCTTTAATGTTGGTTTATATATCAAGATGTACTTTTTTATGAGAGGATGTTTTTTTGTTATGTGTTTGTTTTCTATTGATGTTGATTTGGTTATGTGTAATGGGGACCCTAGGATCTAACATATCTTCATTAATGGCAGGTTGTTTGTGCTCTGTGTCTGTCACGCCTGATTCAAGATTCCATTAAGTTTGTGCCTCATGGTGCGGGGCATGCGCATGATTGTAATCTTTATCCGGACTAATACATCCACAGCTGGTATCTATCTGGGATTTGGTTCGAGAATTCGGGTGTGGGAAGGAGCGCAGCTGACTGTTACTGTTGTGTTTTGTCCTTTCTGCGGCTGCACTGAGATTCGTGCTGACGTCAGCGGGGGCGGTGCGCGGGTCAATTATTCTCCTGGTGTTGTCCGAGGCGTGTCTGCCTGGAATGAACCCCACCTCTGGTCCAGGTGGATCAGAGATGACAGAAGTCTGTTCACACTCTTTGCTAGAATTTTCTAATATATTTTTAAGTCCGACTTGATCAGGGAGATGGGTCTATAGCTAGTACAATTAGACGGGTCTTTCCCCTCCTTTGTGGATTAGAGCAATTGACGCCTGTAGCATGGAACTGGGAAATTGAGAATTTGAGAAGAGTGAGTTAAAGAGGTAGCATCTGTGGAGAAAAAATTTGCTCAAATTTTGGGTAATATAAATTGGAGAAATCACCCAGGCCCGGGGCCTTCCATTTCTATTCTTTGACCTAGTCTGGCATTTCCCATCTCTGAGATTGTAGGTAAATTTGCTTCCCCAAAGAATTTCTCCAACAGTTTTGTGGACTTGGTGTTCTGTATGGTTTTGTTACCGTCATAGAGTTTAGAGTAAAAGTTTTTAAATTCTTATTGCTACTGGATTTAAAGTGACCCCTCCCGATATCTGCCTTATGGCATGGATAGCGCCGCTTGCCGTTTTTTTACGTAACTTGGCTGCTAGCATTGCTCCCGGTTTGTTGGCTCTCTCATAAAATCTACCTTTAGTCCAGGTGAGGGTGTGTTCCGCCTGAGAGGTGAGCAACAAATTTAGCTCTGTTCTGGTCTCGTTTAATAATTTTAGAGTTGAAGCCTTACCATCTCTCTGATGGACTCTAGTAAGATCTGCAATTTTAGATTTGGCCAAGCTGATTTTGGCTTCCCTGTCTTTTTTCCTGTCTGAGGCCAGACTAATAAGTCTGCCACGCATGGTGGCCTTGTGTGCTTCCCATATTGTAAATGGAGAGGAAACACTGTCTTTGTTAGATTTGAAAGTAAAATAAGTCGTCCTCCTGCAACTCCCTAATCTCTGGTACCTTCAGTAGGGATTCGTTAAGTCTCCATTGAGAGCCCCGTGGGCACATGTAGAAGTTGGAACATCAAACTTCTAGAGGGACATGGTCCGACCAGGTTGCCGAGTGGATCTTGGCTTGGGTACAATTGGGAAGCAGTCTAGAGGAGGCAAAAATATAGTCTCTTGTATCGTGTGGGGGTGAAAAGAATGTGAACTCCTTTGCCAAGGGGTTCAGCTCTCTCCACACCACATAATTGGAGTTTTCTGAGTCCCTGATCAAAGCTCCTGTATCCTCCTTTCTGCGACTCGTTTGAGTACCTGTTTTATCTAGCTCGGGGTTTAACGTCCGGTTGAAGTCGCTCCCTAAAATAACTTGTCCCTTTGTCATCTTCACCAGTGTGGCGAACAATTCCTCCAAAAACCTAGCACTGGATTTGTTAGGGGCTTATAAATTGGCTATTGTTACCTCCTGACCAATGAGCGCTCCCACTAATATCAAGAATCTTCCATCGCTCTGCTTTTGATTTCTCAAGATTGAAAGGAATATTGTTTTTAAACAGAATTAAGACCCCCTTTTTTTTTTGGATTGTGCCGTTGCATGGTGAGTTTGTCTAAATTGTTTATCAAAATAGGAAGGGATTCTATTGGATTTGAAATGTGTTTCTTGAAGTAATAAAACATCGGCCCGAAGTCTCCTATATTAAGACATTGCCAGACGCCTTTTACAGGTGTTATTAAAACCCTTATCATTGTGAGAATGATGTTTAATGACATTGGAAAGAGAGGTGAACCTTTTAATCGTGGACTCTCTGGGAGGCTGCGGAGATCCAGCCCCCCCCCCCCCCACGTGATCGTCTCCTCTGACTGCCCCACCTTGTCCGGCAAGGCTCCCTTTAGGAACGATAATGTGATGTGGTAAGGAATGGGAAGGGGGGCAAAGGGAGGGGAAAAATAAAAAAATAAAGGGCTTTACAGGATTTCCATGGCCCGGAGCTCTGATTTCCTTGGAAACAGGAGAAAATGGGATCCCAGGATAAGTGTGAGGCGCACACGACTAAGCGTGCCGACCGCTTGGGAACGCATTTCAGTGTACCGAGGTTGGTCGGGTTTGCTCCGGTCACCCCAGGGACCTATTCTCGGCAGAAACAATTCGCACACGCACATAAACACACCTCTTATCACTCTGACTCCACCTTAACATTGATATATAACACCATTTGTATTTCACTTTTGCATAAAACTGTGGTATCCTTTAAGTTGCGCTTGAGTTTACCTCACCTTGCTCACCCTGCATAACCGTGTTAACCTGATGCCTCTCTTGCTTTGCCCTTTAGCTAGGCTCTCACTTGCTGGTCCTCCAATATGAAAAACCTGTGATGGGTGGGCCAAGTCACTGATATCTTTATTTGTAATAGACCTTTACCAACTGGGTATAATCTGAATCTATATTCTAGACCAGTGATTTACAACCTTTTTTGTTTGGAGGAACCCTTGAAGTATTTCGAAAAATCTCGGGAACCCCTATCTGGCTGACACATAATAGGTTCGACAGGGGTCAGTCACAACATTTCACACCTCACGAGCCACCTCTATTTCCTACAATCTGCCCATGTATTTCTCTCCCATCCGTCTCACTAACTCTCCCCCCTCTCCCGCCTCGCATGTATTTATCCCTTGCGTCTCACTCTTACTCCCTCTTTTCCTCACTCTCACTAAACCTTCCCGCCCCCCTCCCTTCTCTCACTCGCCCCTACCTTCCGTCAAATACCCCGCTCTCACTCAATATACCCGTACAAAATACATACCAAAAAAACCCACCCCCGGGAGGGGGGGTGGGCTGTGGTTCGTAGGAGTAACCCTTGAGACTGCTTCACGGAGCCCTGGTTGGGAATCACTTATCTAGACAAACCTACTAATTTTAAAGTAAACTTCTTTATAAGTACAGCTTATAAAACTCTTTCTAAGTTTATGGAAAAGGAGTGATTATAGGGAGTGATCATCTAGTGACCATACTAATATTTGAAAATAATCGATAGTAATAATAAGTGGGCGCAAACTGTGAACTGAACGTGAATCAGTAAAGTAATGAGAACATTGGGCAGTGTGCTCGAAAGATAATTCACTTAAATATACACCACTAGCAATATAAAATATAACTTTTAATTAGTATTTACATAAAACATATATTACCGAATGTGAATATAACCGTAATTAAAAAATCAATCAGCGGTGAAACGATAAACCCAAAAATCCCTGCTTTATAACCCCTCTGACAGTGTAATGCTTGTCAGAGGTTGGTAATTATGGCCTTTTTTCAGCATTGATGGCAATAGCCGTCAATAACGAGAGCTGAACACAGCAACACACCTTACTGATATTAGTTGAAAACTAGCTAAAGTGCAAATATATGGTGCAAACTTTAGATATGAGTTGTGGCTGGTAAGAATATTATTATACTATATAAACCCTCTTCCGCCATAAGGGAGAGGGATATAACAGGAGGAGTACACTGCCTCAAGATATATAAGGTGTAGGTGAGGGATATGCACAAATATCAACCAACAGACACCCCTAAGTGTGAAAATATAGCTAAAGCCTGAGGAAGGAGGATACATGTAATAATCTAATCACAGCTGACAAGCTGAATTGAGCCTGCCATAAACCTTCAGGCTATAATCGAGCGTTGGCTACAGCATAGATGGACAAATAAAGCCTATGATAAGGAAGATCTAAATATGCTCAAGGTACATAAAGCAGTATCCACCTGGTTTGTGTGTGTGTGTGTGTGTATGTATGTGTGTGTGTATGTACTGTATGTAACCTGCTTTGCATATCACCTGAAGCACAGTAGCCTCCTAATGTTCCTTTACGTATCAAAGAAGCGGATTTCCAAATAGCAAAGTTTTTTTTTATATAGAGAGATATCACACACACACACACATACGAAAGTACACCCTCTTTGAATTCTATGGTTTTACATATCAGGACATAATAACAATCATCTGTTCCTTAGCAGGTCTTAAAATTAGGTAAATACAACCTCAGATGAACAACAACACATATTACATTGTCATGATTTATTTAACAAAAATAAAGCCAAAATGGAGAAGCCATGTGTGAAAAACTAAGTACAGGCATACCCCGCTTTAAGGACACTCACTTTAAGTACACTCGCGAGTCAGTACATATCGCCCAATAGGCAAACGGCAGCTCACGCATGCGCCTGTCAGCACATCCTGAACAGCAATACCGGCTCCCTGCCGGTACCGAAGCTGTGTGCAAGCGGGGAGACCATAGAGCCTGTTACACATGCCTTATTTACATCAGTTATGCACGTATATGATGATTACAGTACAGTACATGCATCGATAAGTGGGAAAAGGTAGTGCTTCATTTTAAGTACATTTTCGCTTTACATACATGCTCCGGTCCCATTGCGTACGTTAATGCGGGGTATGCCTGTATACCTTATGATGATACGCATGCGCCCTCGTTGGCGGGACACGGCCAAAGCGGGAGAGATCTGGGGTCCCCGGCTTCTTGTCCCCCTTGGTGGGCATCCCATTGTGCTCTGCCGCCGTAGGCCGCTCCGAGGTACCGATCAGGGGTTATTAGGTATTATGCCGGGCGGGATGCACGGAGCTCCGTTAGCAAGCGTGCATCCACGCCGACTTCGCGCGCTCCTCCCTAATGAGTAATGAGTTGTAATATATTGTTCATCCTTTGATTTCTATAGCAGACTTTACCCCACCCCAAAGCCGTACAAGATCATTGCTACACTTTCCTGTTTGTGATCATTTGTTGCCAATATTCCCAGCAGTTTGAGCTGCATACTGTAACAATAGATAATGTTACCGTAGTTATATACGAATACATTGTAGCTGCTGAGTTACACTAACAGAAGCATTGATTTGAAACTGAAAGGAGGCCATTAAGTGATCCCTGGGAAGCAGGATTTTGCTGTTCGATCATGGGATAACGAATTGATCGTCAGCTTAAGTAATTCATTTTTAATAAAGGTGATCAAAGGCTGCATTGGATTGCCTCTTTAAAATGAGTCTTTTTGAGTGATGGCTTCTTTCTTGCCTTGATGTGTGAACACTGACTCCCATCTCGGTCAAAGAACTTTGCAGATCTGCCAAGGCCATTGTTTGCTTAAGGCTGCGCTTATAGTGACGGCGACGTCGGTCAAAACAAATGCATTGCCGCCGTCGAATGTGCTTATAGTAAGCGCGGCGCGACTGCTTGGTCGCGATCGCTGGAAGTCATCTCAATTTGATTTGTCCAGCAACCGCAGCCTGACGTCGCGTCCCCGGCTATAAGCATTGCCTAAGGCAGTGATTTCCAACCTTTTTTTGTTTGGAGGAACCCTTGAAGTATTTCGAAAAATCTCGGGGAACACATAATAGGTTCGACAGGGGCCAGTCACAAAATTTCACACCTCACGAGCCACCTCTATTTCCTACAATCTACCCATGTATTTCTCTCCCATCCGTCTCACTAACTCTCCCCCCTCCCGCCTCGCATGTATTTATCCCTTGCGTCTCACTTTTACTCCCTCTTTTCCTCACTCGTTCCCTTCCGCCCCCTCCCTTCTCTCACTCGCCCCTACCTTCCGTCAATTACCCCGCTCTCACTCAATCCACCGTACAAAATACATACCAAAAAAAACCCACCCCCGGGAGGGGGGGGGGGGGTCTGTGGTTCGTAGGAGGAACCCCTGAGACTGCTTCAAGGAACCCTGGTTGGGAATCGCTGGCCTAAGGCCTTGTCCAGGGTGGCGCTGAGCGGGCGGGCTGCGATTAAACACATTGCGACAATGTGTGTGGCCAGCGTGAGCAAGCACTTGAGCATGCGCGGCGCTTACCTGCTTGCCAAGCAAGCAAATTTGAATCTGCCGCTCGCGCGTCACATGAGCGGTTCGCCCAATGAGGGCGGAACAGCTCCGTGACGTCTTGGCCGCGACCACGAGACGTCCTCCCCGCGCTGTGTACCTAGCCGGCCACAAATCGCCCTGCCGAGCAGGGCGCAGCACACGAGCGCCAGTGCGCAGCACACGAGCGCCAGTGCGCCCGCTCCCCGCGTGGCCGCAGCCTTAGAGTAACATCCCAGACCAGTTTCCTGCTCGCTGGCTGCACAGTTTGGGAAGGCGACACTGATCTGTGTAGTGTTCTCAATCACTTTATCCCTGACTTGTTTCGAAAAAGCTCCTTGGTTTTCATGGTTGATTTGTTGGGTCGCTATGTGAGGTGCAACTTGAAAGGTTTTATATACCTGAGGGAAATGATCTATAAATTGAACCAGTTTGATTTATACACAGGCAGAAACCATTTCACTAATTTTGTGACCTTTCAAACATTTCATTTGCACTTAGCTGATTTAAGGCTCCAGTAGCAAAGGGGTCGAATACTTATGCAACTGAGCTTAGTCTATCTTTCTTTGTAAATCTTACTACTTTATAGTCTGTGCGTTTTCTAACTATCACTGTGGAGTCGTTTTTGTTGCTTTTACATATGAACTCTAAATTTAAGGCATTGTGGAGTATGCGCAGGTGCCAACTAAATGTGAAAAATGTGCAGGATACTTTTGCAAATCACGGTCTGTCTCTCTGTCTCTCTCTGTCTCTCTCTGTGTCTCTCTGTCTCTCTCTGTCTCTCTCTGTCTCTCTCTGTCTCTCTCCATTGTCAGTGGGTGTTGCTCACCACTTTTGGTGCATACTATGGAGCCATATAGAAGTAAGCAAACAGCATCTTGTTTACACATTCTCTGCATGAGGGGCCAGTGAGAGGTTTTAGTCCCTACCTCTCATCCTGTGTGACTTTTTTCTCCCTCTTCTTTTTTTTTTTTTGCCAGCATTGCATTATAATTTACATTATTACCGCTAATTTCACCTTCTCTTGCCTTTTACTGATTTGAGGGTGCTGGGGTCATTTCCCTTAAAGGCGCAAGTTGCACAGCTCCAGTTTAAATAATCAGCCAATAATTATTCTATATCTGAATTGTTCTCAGCTTTGGCATTGAACAAATTACAAGTCCGATTGAATTTTCTTTGAATTGACACGCACGGGTTTCCTGCAAATTGATTTTCTTTCCTAAGTTTAAAGGTTGCATTCTTGTGAGCATTGAAGAGTCCTCCAATCAGTATTTAGCGTTGTAACACAGTCTGGAATAATAACCTTTTCAGTGTTTTAATGACCTCACATTGCATAAGCTTTTAATTGTGTTCAGGTTTAGTGCTATTAGAAAATCTGGGCTTTAATCCTTTTTTTTAAAGCTGGATCTCTTATAAACTTGCATTCCTCTAAAGTGTCATAGGTTAGTGCAGTAAGTGGTGTAACATTTTAATATAACTTAATCTTAACTTCAGGTCGCAAACAACGGCATAGCCTTTAACACACCACACTCAATTATCATTGTTTTCATACAGCACAATAAAGTCTGTTTTTACTTACGTGAGGTGCAGAACATCTACATTGCTAGCAGAGACAAGGTGATCCGCTGATCTTTGTCCTACATACTGTAGTTGATGACAGATGCGGGTCGCCTGGCTCACCCCATTTCCTCAACTGTCCCACTTATTATGATACCACAGATCTGTGCTAATGCATTTTCTTCTCTAAAAGTTCTCGTGGTTCCCTATCTTGCTTATGTGAACAGTTTCCGATTGTAAGCACTGTATATCGATTCCCATCAGGTCTACATTGTATATTTATTTCAATAACTCTTCCTAATTTCCCCATTGTGTAAACTTTATTTATACACTTTGTTTGACCTCTGTTCCAGAAATTCTTTCTTGGAAATAAGTCCCGTCTTATCTTTTATTCAGCTATTTTCAAAACCTCTATTTTTTTTCTAACCTTTTTTTACTCCAAATATTACATTTTTTTTTCAGTGACTGCTATTGAGTATTTTTTTTCTTCTACAAATGAAGGTCACAGAAGCATTGCACCCATTAGTCTCACATTGTTAAACTGTGTATGAGGCAGGAGGTCCCCGGTGGTTTCCGATATACTTGCCTCTGTAGGTGCTGCTGGTTATTTCCTGGTTCTTAAATTTCCTGCGACACATGGGGCAATAGTAAGCCGAACAGATTGTCGCGACTTCCTATTGGTCCGCGTGCCGCTTGAGATTTAAGCATCCATTTTGTTCCATGAGCATGGGTTGCTACAAGCGGCACTTTTTGAGGTATGTATCTCCGGAACCAGGGCGTCTCCGGAGCTCAAATCCATACGGTTCAGCCCTGGAGACCCTTCGTGTTTTCATTTTGTTTAAATTTTATTTTAAGCAAATAAAAAAATAATTACACAACTGTTTTAATGACCTCAAGCCATTTGCTAGGCTTGGTTAGCTATACTAATTCCCTTAGTGATAACCTATTTCTTTTCGTGTTCTGGACAAGTGAACGTTTGGTAAAAACATTTTTGTTCCCAATCCCAGGTGCTCAGTGGATTTCCGGGCCTGTTTGGTGGTCATGGCATACAAGCACAACAGCAGAGGAACCTGTCCCTGCACGAGTACCTGAGCATGGAGATGTTGAAAGATGCTGGCATTGCCATACCAAAGGGCTTGGTTGCGAAAACACCAGAAGAAGCTTATTCAGCTGCAAAAGAAATAGGTATGGGTCCTGATGAGAATTTTACCTTGGTAAATTATCCTTTGCCCTATCTCGTTAACATTTCCGAAAAAGTCTTAAGTCCTTTAATATTTAATACAGATGGTCCATTTTATTCATGAAATCGCTGAAAATTCGAGAGAAAAAAACCCACTGCAGTATAACAGGGTGTTATTTTCAAAATTTGGGAATATTTTAAAATGTGATCCCATCTATCCTATCTAGCCTAAAAATAGAACATTTGTTTTGCATCCCCATCCTTTTACCTCCGCGGTGGGAAGGACTCATAGACAGATGCCATTACCTTTTTTTAAATGAGCAGTGTAAGTTCAGTTGCCTCCTTTTCTTCCACCTCTCAACTCCAACCTTCACACTCCCTCCTTCTCAAAGGCGCAATCCATACAATATTCTACGTGTCTTTAAAAAAATTTTTTTATCAGTTCTGTAGTATTAGATAATATGAAACAGAGAAAAACCCGGGCGCTCCCTGATTGAGTTCTTAAGAACAGGGGCAATGTGATAATGAACTTTACAACCTTATAGGCAAAGGTCCCCTCTGGTTCGTCTTCTTGTCCTATGGCTCAGACCCCAATAGGATCCTTATCCAGGATCCTTATTTGTACAGGGATATAGAGAGAAAAAAGGGGGAGCACAGGTGCTCCCCCTTTTTTCTCTCTATATCCCAGTATTAGATAATACTTACTACTGTACATTTTTTTTTTAAAATCCAACTCTTAATGCCATTTTTTATGAGTTTTAATATACTGAGCATCTTTTGATTTCTAGGGCAGGTTTTAACAGACCTCACCCAGCAGTGCAAGATCGTTGCAACACTTTCCTGTTTGATATGTTTCCAATATTGCCAGCAGTTTGAGCTGCAAACTGTAACAATAGATAATGTTACCGTCGTAATATGAGAATACATTGTAGCTGCTGAGTTACACTGACTGAAGGATTGATTGAAACTGAAAGGCGGCCATTTAGTGAACCCTGATAACCAGGATCTTTGATCGATTCATGGGAGAACAAATCGATCGGCAGCTTAGGTAATTCGTTTTCAATTAAGGTAATCAAAATAATTTATTGAAGAAAAAAAAAATATATATTTTTTTTTTTAAGCGCCGCTTGAATTGCCTCTTTAATCTGCAGAATATTTCCTTGTTTGCAATAGCCTCATTATATGCTTGAGTAGTGTAGGGGAAGAACCTGTGTGGTATTCTAAATGAAACCTTTGTATCTTGTTTTCTTAAAATTCTTTATTTATTGTATCAGAGGAAAAAAGAACAGTTCTTACAAACTGACAAATTAAATACATATCAATAAGTCTATATTTGTTTGTCAGCAAAATAACTTCGGGTCTGTGACACAACATTTGACATACTAAGTAAACAACTATTAACAATGGTAAATTACCAAACACTTTGATAATAAATGATACTATAAAGTTAAAAATAAAATAAACATGAGCCTCATGGGAAGCCAGCAGCGGCCACTACTGTTTCCACCACACTCCATTTTGGTTGTGACAACTTAGGCCCCCAACCGATCGAAGACCATACTCCATTCAGTTCCAAACAAGAGGTTTTTTGTAGGTTTTTTTTTTTTTGTTCTTTTTATGTACTTAAACCTCATTAGCTCCTTTTGGTTTTAAATATTGCCTCCTGCCAGATGACACAAAACCGATCTTTCAATCCCTAAGCTTACTCCAGTCTCAAGTTACTGTCTCTCTTCTATTTAATGCTGTATGGTCATCTGTTGCCAGAAACTTAGAGGCACTCCTGGGAACACTTTTTTTGTTTTTTTTGTTTGTATGTGTGTGTGTGTGTGTGTGTGTTTGTGTTTTTTTCAAATAGGATTTGAAGAAGGGGGTCTCCAGAGCTGAACCGTGTTAGTTTTAGCTCCGGGACCCCTTGCTTCCTGAGATATTTACCTTGAAAGAGCTGCCCACACAGGGTTAGTCTGGGCTATTAAAATGGCGAATTTCAATGTCCCAAGTCCTACGGGCCAATAGGAAGCTGTGACATTATCCCTAGTGACTTCCCATTGGCAGGACATTTAAAATGTGCATAGATACCAGCACCCCCTTCTGAGGTGAGTGTCCCTGGAGCTGAAATCAATGCGGTTCAGCTCCGGAGACTGCCAGCTTCAAACCTATTAAAAAGAGAAAAAACTCAAACAAAGTGTCCTCAGGACTGCTCCTTTAACATATCAAATGGAGCTCATGATAATCCCACCTTAACCAGGTTCAAGTGCTTTCATTTCTGTCACAGTCAATCATTTATCCAGTCTTCCAGGCACACTGGCTAGGTGTAATATTTGACCACTTCCTCTCCACTCGCATGCTGTTGCTAAATCTTGCCTATTTTCCCCGTGCAACATTAACAAAATCTGCTCTTTCCTCTGCTCTAAAACTCTCACGCAGGCAGGCCCTCGTTATCTGCCGACATGACTATTGCAACCTTCACTTCTCTGGCCGTCTTCCCTCCCAACCCCGTACTCTCTTGAAAATTCAAAGTCTCATTCAAGACCCTACATTCTTCCACGACATTCTACACATCAACTTTAATCTCGCTCAGTTTATGGACTCCCTAATTCCCATAGTTTAATCCTGGTTTAACACGATTGTGAAAATTTGTATATTATCTTTCTACTACCTTGGTAATTCTGCAAAGTGCTGCATAATTTGATGCCGCTATATAAATAGAACCAGCACACATACAAAAAATAAAAATGGTAACTCTCAGACGCCAGATGTTACAAAATATGAGGTGGTGAAATAGCCTAACTTTACTGCCAACTCCACCTTCTCAAAGTCACCTGACATTCATACAATATGCGAATTTCATCATTTTTTTTTTATTTTGAGTGGTTGCTCCACTTGTTTTGACTTTTTGACATTGATCTTGTGGAGGGGGATATCAGGAATCCTTGCACACTGTAGCTCTCTGTATTGGAGCTTTTTCTTTCTTCTATTTTGCAGCACGCAATAGTCCCAATTTTGCTGCCACTATATAAACCTTTACATTCATGCATATAAAGTATTTTATGAGGTCATGGCCTGCTTGTCTATTCAACAATGAATACGTACTGTACACTATATTCTCTTTTTTTTTCTCCCAGTGAAATGGTGACCGTGGCTTTGAATTAAAAAAAAGAAAACATAGTTATTTATCTTGGGCGCCCCAAGATGTAACCACTCATGGGGTTTAGCACTCCAGGGGCCCCGTGACGTAGTGGCTACATCCTGTTCGCAGAGTGCTCGTTTTCCAGAGGCGATCGCGTCCTGTGCAACGCGATTTTTGTGCAGTAAAATGAAAGAGGACGCTACCGCCGCCTCTTCCGTTTCAGGGTTAAAGGCTGTCGCGATCAAGGTCACGTGATCACGGTTTGCCAGAGGGGTCGTGGTGCTCAAGGAGTTTTTAACATTTGTTTAGTTTTGGGAAGCTAACTGTATAAAGCAATCAGAAGGATACTGTCTGTTTTGCTGTTCCATTCAAATGTCACCTGTCTGTAAATAGCTGTGTTTTTCTAGAAGTTCCTAATTGAGTATACCTAAAGGCAAAGTATAGAGAAACAGACATTCGGTGAGCGATTTAACCCCTTGAATACCAGAGGGACTTGCATCTCAATTGGCACTCGGAATTCTGCCACCGTTTATGCAAATATTACGTTTATTTAAAAAACGCATAGCATATTTCATTTTTCTGCTTTGTCCTTTTTAATTAAATGTAGGGGCTTTTATAATTATCAATGTAACATTAGAAAAAGTTTGTACAGTATAGTGTTGCTTTTTGCTACGGAATGTCAATGTTCTCTTCTAATAGTTAATGTTTAATTGAGGAATATAATTTGAAAGCCCCTGCAGGCGTAAAACATTTAAAAAAAAAATGTTTGCCAGGTCATTTGGCTTTCAATAATTGCTCATAGCAACATGGAAAAAGTTTCGCATGACACTGGGGAGCAATACAGGTTAAAGCTGCAGTTCAAGGAATATCCTGCATGTGTGTTTTTTTTAATAAACCAGTTCTATAGTAAGAAAAAATACTTTAACATTTTCTGTTTAAAAAAACAACAACTTTGAAAGACCAATTTTCTTGTATTCTATTTTAACAGCCATTTACTAAGGCACTGCCCCTTCATGTCCGGTCACAAGCTCTGGCACACCCCTTTGTCAGCCCTGCCCTCCCTCTAGCACATGTCAGTGCAGGAGTGCTCATGAATAGTCATGAGCTTCCACTGAGTGACAGAAGCAGAGGAAAAACATATGCCATATCTAAAGGTGTTGCCAAATTTTGCCGATCAATACATGGAGAACGAATTGACTGGCAGCTATACAGTTCTTTAGGTAATTAGAGATTGCACACATGAAACTATTGAAGTAAAAAAAAATAATTAAAAAAAAATAAAGACTGAACTGCAGCTTTAATATTACAATAGTATCACTCTCATTACCCAAGGGGTTACACAGATTTTTATAACAAAGTGGTTGAGGGCACTAGAGCAATTTGGAAGATTCTCAAACAGAGGTTATGTTTTTACCATGAGACTCCTGCAGTGATTCTAAATTGTGGTGTTTTGTCTCCGTCCAAGTGTATTCAAATGACTAGCTAATGGTTTTTGGAAAACAAAACTTAGAAATTAGGAAATGACTGGAATGCCATCTTTGATTTGCCTATAGAAATTCCTGTTAGCGCATAGTGATATCGCACAAAAGGGAGCAGCCAGGTGAAATAAAACCCCTCCCAAGTCTCTGCTCACCATGTTTACAGACTAATATAAAATGAATATTTAAAAATACCCGTTTTTTTGTTTTAAAAAAAAATACATAAAAACAGTGGCATTCCGTTACATTTAACTCTCTAATTGTTCTATACTGGCCCTAGGAGGGACTGCACCTTTAACCCCTTGAGTGTTCCTCCAGCAACTCTCATGTGATCTCTCCTGAGCGATCACCCTATTACTACGTTCCCACTGTGACCAGAAACGAATGGGAGAGTCCTACTCTCCTGCTCAGATTGCTTTCATCACTGAATGCGATCTTGCCTTGAAAAGGAGCAAAAAGCTATAACCGAGTACATCCTAAGGGTTCCCAATGTGGCGCCCCCTCATGGCGTATGTTGTACGTCAATAGGGCACTCAATTGGTTAAGTCTGCCTTGTATATAGTTTGTAATAAAGCCATGTGAAGGCTGACACTAGGTGAACAGTGTAGGAGAATCACATGTGCAACAAATGGAGGGTTGATGGTTGAATTCAGACTGCAGCTGTGTGGGGAGCCTTCAAAAGACACCATGTACTCATGCCACACATTAACTTGGGCAAGTCACTTTATCTCCCTGTGCCTCAGGCACCAAAAACATAGATTTTAAGCTCTTTGTTACTGCAAAATGTCACTGTAAAGCGCTATGTAAAAACTAGCAGTGCTATACAAGAACAAACTATTATTTATTATTATTATTTAAAGCAGTAGGCCCCTCACCCTTCCCCCTCTAACTCCTCCCTCCTCCTAATCAGAAGCTGGTGACTTCAGGAGGTGAACCTCGCTATTCTCAACACCCTCCCCCTTCCCGATTCCCTATAAATGTACCTTTTTAATTTGACGGTAAAATAAATAAAGATTGTTGCCGGGGGTCATCCAATTGCGAGCCCTGATGACCACGTGGCTTCCTATTGGCTCACAGGGTGAGTGTGACCCGTTGACCAGTTTGATTTCCTGAATGGGCACATTAAAGGGCACATTAGAAGATACATTTTTCAGTAACCTGGGGATCTACAAAATTGAAAATAGCCCGGCCCTCCTCTTTCATTCAGTCAGTGCTCACCATGTCTGTGGCGCAGTTGGCTCAATCTCCCCTAAAAAAACTAGCAAAAAAAGCACAACGTTTGCAAAGTCATAAGGGGGTCTAAAGCGGCATGGGACATTTGGTCTTGGCCATCTCACCATGACCAAATGACCACTGGTGTTCGACCGCAGACTGGCTCTCTGCCGCAGCCCATCCCCCACTGGAACCTCCGCCACCGGCCACTTATAGGAGAAGGTACGTTTTAGCAGTTCGGCTATGGGGTTTTAGGTAGACAGTTTTACGGGAAGGGCTAAGATTTGGCGGATTTTAGGTAAGGGGTTTTAGGGTAAGGGTTAAACTTAGGCACTTGCCGTAGTGGCAATAAGTCCTGGTGGCTGGCGAGTTGCTGGGAAGCACCGGGGTATTTTATTGTATTGTATGTCTTTATTTATATAGCGCCATTAATGTACATAGCGCTTCACAGTAGTAATACATGTGGTAATCAAATAAATAACAGATAATATAAATAACAGATCATGGGAATAAGTGCTTTAGACATAAAAGTAACATTAAGGAAGAGGAGTCCCTGCCCCGAGGAGCTAATTGTTAGGTAGGGAGAACGTACAGAGACAGTAGGAGGGAGTTCTGGTATGTGCGTCTGCAGGGGGCCAAGCTTTATGTATCATGTGTTCAGAATATCTACCTACAGGTCATTTGGTTGCAGCAAAACAGGCGCGTCCAAATGTGTTAGACCGGTCTAGCGTGCCATTTCGTGACCTTCACTAAACCTCATAGAGCATTCAACTGGTTATTCTGTACGGATGTATAAATTCTTGTGTATTTCATAGTTTATATTTTCAGAGTAGCATTATCCTTAAACTAGACATTTTACCTTGAAAAATAAATAGTCTGCTTTGTCAAGATATTATAGCAGTTTTTGAACTTTTTTTCCCTCCGTGTCTTTGCCAAGCTATTTTTTCTTCTACAGTATGTAATTCATTTGGTCTAGAGAATATGCTTTTTCCAGAGATCCACTATTTTGTGAAGTACCCCAATCTGATAATCTACTTCTAAATCTGGATTTTTCTAATAAATTATCCATTGCGATTACTCAGGGGCTACTGTATGTAATAAAATAAAAGTAACCACCAACATTTTCTCTCTCTCGAGCGATGAGTCGATGCTTCATGTACAACTTCACTTTCAACACAACCTAGTTTAATTTATTTTCCATTCCTCTTGTTGAAGAGGACAGATGTATACAAGTCTACAATGTGGTGCTCATGCATTTAAACAATTATTTAGAGCAGCGGTGCGCAATCTGGGGGGGGGGATTTTTCTGGGGGGGCGCGGGCGGTTGCAGAGCCCCGCACTCTTCCCCGAGGCATTTAGATACCAGGGGGCAGTGTGAGGCCTTGCACTCTGTAAGGCCTCTGTACTTACCGGGATTCGGACAGCTTCTTCTCGCATCACGTGACCCTCTGCGTCATTTGACACCAGGTCGCTCGGGAGTAGGGGCGCTAGCGCAGGGACCGAGACACGGGGGGGGGGGGGTGCAGCCAAAAACCTTTGTGCACCCCTAATTTAGAGCAAGCAGAGATATAGCGGTCCAATTTATTAATGAAAGTTGAAAAATTGATGCAAAGAAAATGCAATGGTTTTAGCAAACAAAAGAAAGCTCTTATTGTTTTGAGTCTGACTGTTTTTTTCTTTTTCTAAAGGTGGTGTTATTAGCTGTAGTCTTGATGGCAGGACTCTTTGATAATTTGCTCCCTGGTATTGTGTTACTAGAATATTTTTTTTCTCTCTCCGACAAAGTCCTTAAAATACTATATTTATATACAATGTTCCATTACACATTGTAGAAAGAGAGACAATATAAGTAATTCATATAAATGTCTGGTTTGAATTGCACAAGATTGCATGATGTTAAGTGTCTTGGATTGTCCTGAAATGATCCTAACAAAATGTTCTGATTTCAATCCGATGCCTTCCACAGCTCTACCCAGAGTGAGATTACAGTTTAATTTTTAAATCTTGTATATTAACAATCAAACATATTTTTCATGATTAACAAGTAAACGTTTACTTGTTTAACTATACAAAAACATGAGTTGGTAATTAACAGGACGCATGCTCATTTGTAAACATGCACAACAAGAAAACATCATGGAATACCATCTACTGGTTAGACTAGTATTTACTTGTCAACAAAAGGTTAGCAGCTATTCAAATAAAAATATGGATTACTGTATAAACCGGGGCCTGATTTTAATTGACCAAGTCTGGGATTTGCTCAAACTTTCCTAGACTTGTTTATTTAATAGTTCTGCTTTATTTGCACTGTAAAGCTTTGCCCTGCAGCTGCCAAGTAATAGCCACCCGTAATGTTTTATGAACAACGATATAGCCTAGAGAAAGTAATGACAATGAGCAAATTTTAATGCTGGCGTGTGTTGCTGATGTATATCAGTGGAGTGTTTAAACAATATCCTAATATTAGATTTTTTTTAAAATTGAATTAGAATCGGGGTGGGGGGGAGCGGCAATTCCCAAGTTACTTCTTGTTTTATTTGCCTGTGGTCTTTCTGAATAGTCAATGATGGCTGCGGGAGTCATCCAATTGGAAGCCTCATTAGATGATGCGGCTTCCTACTGGCCTGTGGGACTAAAGCCAATTTGGTGTCCTTTTTTGATTATCTGAATGAGAGCCAAACACTGGCATTTTGAAGGGCAAGTCTATAATCTATGTCGTATTTAACAATTGTTTCATATGTTTTCCGGTGGAAATTTGCATGTAGTGTATAATGCACACTGCTACTGTCAGAGGCTTGGGGCAGCGACAATTCCAAAGTTGCACTGATCTGGATTAAGGTATCATTTTGTTCAGTGTTGTATATACTTATTTATACAATATCTATTTGGTAGCAAATGTAAGTTTCTGTATGTCTAAATTCAGACATCCTATAGAACTATTGTAGAAAAGCAAATGGCTTTGTGTGGGACCACACAGGCCCGTCCATTACCTCCTTTTTCTCTTGGTGTCTGAAGTTTTCTTTACTTTACACACAATCTGTTTTACATCTTGTTTTCTCCTTGTAACCTTTCAGTATCTTTGCTGGAGGCTGTCCATGTACGTGTGTAATTTTGTTCCAGACCTAAACACATTTGCTCTGGCCTGAAAAGGTTTTAGAACACAACCTTTTTAGACTCATTCCTCGGATCTAATATTTAATTTTTAATAAACTTTTCCAAGGTAATTAGTGCTAATTTAATATTTTTGATTTTTTTTTTAAACTGTTTATTTTCACAATGTTTTATGGGGTACACAAAAGAGGGGGGGGACAAATTGATACAATATCATAGACCTTCAGGTGCTATACATTTGCACATAGCCAATATGATGTATGTTTAACTGTCTACATGTTCCTAAAACATAGGGGTAGGGATCGTAAAATGGACACACAAGGAGATTCTCAAAAGTGCCACACACACAAACTGTTCATCTGAATGTCTGTTTTCATACAAATCTGATGCATCACGCATTTATGACTCACGACAGACATTTTGAATACAGTATGCCTCAATGAATCAAAATATTTTTCTTCTACAGTAATAAGCCCTGTGCAGCTATGGAGGATTACCCAGTGCACATGAGATGTATGAAATTCTGCATCTCTCAACCTTGATTAACCTTCCATCAGCAATCCCCTGGATAGAAAAATCTTAAATGAACAATGTTTTCTTCCAGAGCACAGCTGTCCTCTTCTTTCCCTGAGATGTTCCCCCCAGATATCGCTTTATATGCACATTTAAATATCCATCAGCAGTAAGATTGGAACGTATACATGTTCTGCTTGTTGACATTGGTAAACTGACCAATAAGTGACATCAGTGATCTTTTGTAATCTATGAAAGATATATTTAAAAAAAGATAATAGCTGTTTTATCTTATACTATATTAGTGAAAGCACTGTATGTTTGCCTGCCTGGATGTCCGGTGTCCCTAGCGGCAATCTCATTGGTCCCTTGGGCCGCCCGCCCCCGCACACCTCTCATTGGGCTCACACACTCACACCACCCCCTTGGCCCGCCCCCCACACCTCTCATTGGCCTGAGGCGGAGTGACGGGCCAAAGGTCCAAAAAAAAAAATACACACACACACACACACACACACACACACACACACACACACACACATATTAGCGGGGCTCACAGTGTTAGCAGCACATCTCCCGCTCTCTTCCCCACCGGTCCCGGAGGCTCCGCCTCTTCCTCCGTCTCTCCCTGTTTCCCGCGCTTTCACCCCCCCCCCCCCCCCCTCCACGTGGGAGCTGCCGGACGGGTGAGTGAGCGGCCGGACGGGTGACTGAGCGGTCTTCACGTCCCCTCACCCCCCTTCACCTCCCCCCACTCACTTCCCCTCCACCCCCCCGGCGCCGCTACAGTCAGCGGGGGAGCGGAGTGATCACCTCCCCTCACTCACTTCCCCTCCACCCCCCCCCCCCCCCCCGGCGCCGCTACAGTCAGCGGGGGAGCGGAGTGATCACCTCCCCTCACTCACTTCCCCTCCACCCCCCCCCCGGCGCCGCTACACTCAGCGGGGGAGCGGAGTGATCACCTCCCCTCACTCACTTCCCCTCCACCCCCCCGGTGCCGCTACACTCAGCGGGGGAGCGGAGTGATCACCTCCCCTCACTCACTTCCCCTCCACCCCCCCCGACGCCGCTACAGTCAGCGGGGGAGCGGAGTGATCACCTCCCCTCACTCACTTCCCCTCCACCCCCCCGGCGCCGCTACACTCAGCGGGGGAGCGGAGTGATCACCTCCCCTCACTCACTTCCCCTCCACCCCCCCCCGGCGCCGCTACACTCAGCGGGGGAGCGGAGTGATCACCTCCCCTCACTCACTTCCCCTCCACCCCCCCCCCCGGCGCCGCTACAGTCAGCGGGGGAGCGGCCACAACACGCTGCCTCCTGCCTCAGATCCACGTGGGAGCTGCCGGACGGGTGAGTGAGCGGCCCTCCCCTCACCCACCCCTCACTACACTTCCCCTCCCCTCACCCACCCCTCACTACACTTCCCCTCCCTTCCACATCCCCTCCACCTCCCCTACCCCCTCCACCTCCCCTACCCCCTCCACCTCCCCTCACCCACCCCTCACTACACTTCCCCTCCCTTCCACATCCCCTCCACCCCCCCTCCACCCCCCCTTCACCCCCCTCCACCCCCCCCCTTAACCTCCCCTCCACCCCCCCCTTCACCTCCCCTCCACCCCCCCCCCTTCACCTCCCCTCCACCCCCCCCCTTCACCCCCCCCTTCACCTCCCCTCCACCCCCCCCCTTCACCTCCCCTCCACCCCCCCCCTTCACCTCCCCTCCACCCCCCCCCCTTCACCTCCCCCCCCCTTCACCTCCCCTCCACCTTCACCTCCCCTCCACTTCACCTTCCCTTCACTCCCCCTTACAACCTCCCACCACCTCCCCCCCTTCCCACCTTCCCACCACCTCCCCCCCTTCCCACCACCTCCCCCCTCTTCCCACCACCTCCCCCATCTTCCCACCACCTCCCCCCCCCCCTTTCCACCACCTCCCCCCCCCTTCCCACCTTCCCACCACCTCCCCCCCCTTCTCACCTCCCCCCTCCTCCCCCCTTCCCACCACCCCCCTCCTCCCCCCTTCCCACCACCTCCCCCTCCTTCCCACCACCTCCCCCCTTCCCACCACCTCCCCCATTCCCCTCCTCCATCTCCCCCTTCCCCTCCTCCATCTCCCCCCTTCCCCTCCTCCACCTCCCCCCCTTCCCCTCCTCCACCTCCCCCCCATCCCCTCCTCACCTCCCCCCTTACCCTCCTCACCTCCCCCTTACCCTCCTCACTTCCCCTCCTCCACCTCCCCCTTTCCCCATCCCCTCTTTCCCCCCCTCCACCCCCTTCCCCCCCCTCCACCCCTCTTTCCCCCCTTTCCCTCCTCCCCCACCTTTCCCCCCCTTTTCTCCTCCCCCACCTTTACCCCCTTTTCTCCTCCCCCACCTTTACCCCCTTTCCCCCTTCACCCCTCCCCCCTTCACCCTTACCTCCCCCCCTTCACCCTTTCCCCCACCTCCCCCCCTCCCCCCACCTCCCCCCCTCCCCCCTTCTCCTCCCTCCTCCCCCACCTCCCTCTTCCCCCTTCCTCTCCTCCACCTCCCCCTTCCCTTCCTCCCTTCACCTCCTGTCACCCCCCCCTTCGCCTCCTGTCACCCCCCCCTCCCTTCACCTCCTGTCACCCCCCCCCTCCCTTCACCTCCTGTCACCCCCCCCCCCCTCCCTTCACCTCCTGTCACCCCCCCCCCCCCCTCCCTTCACCTCCTGTCACCCCCCCCCCTCCCTTCACCTCCCGGCAACCCCCTCCACCTCCCGTCACCCCCCCTTCACCTCCCCTCCGCCCCCCCTTCACCTCCCCTCACCATCCCCCACCACCCATCCTCACCTCCCCTCCGACCTCCCCTCCGCCCCCCTTCACCACCCCCCACCACCCCTCCGACCTCACCTCCCCTCCTTCAACGCCTTTCGTCCGCCCTCCCGCCTCTGCCTTTCGCCCACCCGCACTTCTGCCTTTCACCCGCCCACCGCTCACATCCCCGCGCCACACAGCCGCCGCACGCACTCAACAGACACCCGCCACTCGACACACACCCGCCGCCTCTCACCCACCCCACACACTCGACACACACCCGCCGCCTCTCACCCACCCCACACACTCGACACACACCCGCCGCCTCTCACCCACCCCACACACTCGACACACACCTGGCGCATCCTGCCCCTACGCAACAATATCACTGACCAGCTGTCACCTGCACTCGCCACACACCCGCCGCCTCACACCCTAGCAGGACCCCGACCCACAGCCAGCACTCACTACCCATGCGCCACCCGTACTGAACACCCACCTGCCGCCTCACACACGCTCACACCCTAGCAGGACACACGCCTCACATTTTCACATCACTTATGTCACCAAAATATACATTGTACTGTGGTGTGTTTACAATAAACCATTTTTATACAACATCGTATTACATTTTCTTCCATCTTTCTTTTCAACATTATTATCCAACCTTTACAACAAATAGTCACCTATTGTTCCACAATTTATAAATAATACGACCTATTACGCATTTACATCCCGGGCAACGCCGGGTCTCTCAGCTAGTTGTATATATTAATTAAAATATGTATCCTTTTAAACCCGAGTGTGGCGCTGAGATCTCTAATTGCTGCTGCTGTCATCTAAACAGAGAACGGACACGTTTCCAAAATATTTGGCAAAGATCATTTATGTTTTATATTTGTATTAATCAATGTTAATTGCACACGGTAGGGTATGGGTGGTACACTCCTGATGAAGCCGTGACTTTTGGTTGGCGTAAAGTGGGATCGCCCAGCTGTGACTGAGCACCAGGCAGACGCCGCACCACCTATGATCTGTAAACCACGGAAGCTGAGCCGATAGGGACGCATTATCCTCAAAGACACGATGGAGCAGAGACTGCACACAACAGCTGCAGGCAGGCTACCAAACGCGGAGGATCCACTACAAGTGACGGGCGTCTAACGGAGACAGTGTGGTGAGCGATTGTATCTGGCGGCTTCTCCCAGTACACGAGTGTTATGTGCCTGTTTTTATTCGCATTATTGTAAGTGCGTTTTTTATCGTTTCTACCTAAAACTTTTTATATCATATTGATCTGCGCTATGGATGTATTCTCTGTTGCTGAGATTCATCTCTCCTGACGTTCCCGGTTGAGGCACATCCTTACCTGAATTAAAATAAATATATGCCACAGTTTTGGAGTTGCTTTTAAACCTTTAATGTCTCGTGAGTAGGCTGCACATAGGAGCCAAGAAAACAGCTGTTATTGATTCATTTTTCCCTATCATCTACACTTAGTGTTTTGTGTTGTTGTTTCTCTCCTCTTATGCTCCCCCTGGATTGTGAGAATCTATTCCTACGTTTTGAGACCGGTGAAGACAGGCCCTGCCAGAGGGTTTGAGCAGGGAGTTGCAACCATATTTTTCATATATTTTATTACACTATTTGTACATTGTATTTTATATGTCACATATATTGTTTTCACTGTAAGAATAGTGTTCACTCATTAAGTTTAGTGCCTTCTTTACAACGTCAATTTATCATCTAAACAAGTTTACCTTTATTCTAGTGAGTAGCATCAATAAACAACATACTGTATAATGCACATCAAACAGTAGCTTTTGACTTTGTGATGCTTTGTAATCCATTGTTTCTTTTCATATTGAACTTTATCAAATAACTCCACCAAAGTCACTGACCTGGACGGGTTTTTCAGGATCATACTATAAGAAATTAGCCAGCCAATTTACACCACATTTTTCAATAGCTTCCTAGAAAGCAGAAAAACTCTGGAAGAAATACTCCAGATTTCAATTTCTGTAATACACAATTCAGGAAAAGACCTGACAAACTGTTGAAACTACAGACCAATAACACTCAAAAACACAGATGTTTTAAACTTTTAGCCAAGATTCTTGCTATTAGACTAAATAACTAAATTCCCCACTTGATACATCCAGACCAAGCAGTTTTCACATTGTACAGACAAGAACCAGACAATATCCGCAGAGTAACCAACATAATACACACAGCCAACATAACTAAAACACTGACTGCTACAGTTGCTTGACATCTCGAAAGCATTTGATGGAGTAGACTGCACCTACCTATTCACTACACTAAGAGCATACATGTAGGACATTTTTAATCCTGTCTTCAACTCACCTTTTGATGTGTGCATATTTTAGTAATTTCATTTAACACCTGGGTAAGGCAACTGTATCATTACAAATAACATTTGTCTTCTGTGCCTCACATATGCTAATTGAGCTGTGTCTGGGCAGAACTTAATTGAGTCAGGTGACTTCTTAGACCTATGTAGCTATGGACAGACTTGGAGTGCAGCCTGTATGTAAAGAGGCCATCTTTAAAGTAGCCCTTTTTTAAGGTGCATACACTGTGGAGTTTAACGGAGTTCAATAGGAGTGCAACAAGTAGACAACAGAATACCTATTAGCTTTGAATACTGGATTTTAACCTTCGAGGTAAAAGTAGTAGAGTTTCTATCAAAGACTTAAGAAGACACAGTATTCTACACTCTAGAGCACCTCCACTCATATTTTATTTCTCACAACTTCCAATTCATCCTTATCCTAACTTAATTCTCAGTGCTTTGTCCTAACTAACCTCCACACTAAACTATCATTACTACCACTGCCATGCCTCCTCAGCTATTTATATTTGCTCTGACCTTGCTTCCTTTCAAACTACAGTACACATTTATTTCTACCAGCCTCATTAGTCCTCTAACTCCATTCATATATCTCCATCTCTCCTTCCGTCTCCACTTCTTGTTCCACATGAATTCCTTTCCTATTTGTGCCCTCTGGAACTACATCTTAAAACACACCTCTTTAATGAAGCATATATTAGCTCCGTGGCTGATGCTATACACCTTATACATTGACCATGCCCCCGTGCAGAAACACTTGCCAGAACACCCTCCTACTATCTTTGCATGTTGTTATTACTTGCCATTTAGATTGTAAGCTCTTTGGTACAGGAGCTTCTTTTCCTAATGTTACTTTTAAGTCTTAAAAGCTTATTCACATTGTTATATTATGTGTATTACGCTGTAATGCGATATGTACATAGATGGTGTTATATAAATAGAGATATTCATGCGGGTTAAGAGGTAATCCTGATATGGATTATACCTAAAATACACTAACAATCAAAAGTGGCACCTGACAAGGCTGCCTCCTCTCCTTTCTTTTATTTGCACTTGCAATGTAACCACTGTCCATAAACATCAATAATGATCCTAATATCTCTGGACTATAAACTTAGTTTGTTTGCTGATGACATCCTATGAACAGTAACCAAGGTCATGACATCTTTGCCCAATCTGTTCAATACATTAAATACGTTTGATGAAATCTCAGGCTTTAAAGTCAATAATAGTACGTCTGAAGCTTAAATATAAATATGCCCCCAGAAGTGGCTAAGCTTCTTTTCCTCAACATCTCCTTCACTTGGCGGAAAGAGAGCTTGACATATCTGGGAATGGCAATTATAAGGACATCTCACTCTTATCAAGCCAAGTTTCCCTATCTGTATAAGGCACTCGATCTCATGGCAAGGGAAGATTTCCATGACCAATATGTCACTCCTACCTTGGATCCTTTACCTCTTTAGGCCCCTCCCAATTCCACTTAGATCAAGAGATCTTGATGATCTACAAAAACACCAGATTAATCTGGAACAAAAGAAACCCAGAATGCAGCCACATGGTTTTAAGCTTGCCCAAATTAGAAGGTGGCCTAGCAGTTCCACACATCAACTCCCATCAGGTGATCTAGATAGCCCAACTAACATTGTGGCATTTGTCCCCTAACACAATCAGCTGGGTGTAGATTGAGAACACCTTTGCCAAACCACACTGCTATGGGACAAAGTTGACTTGAGAAAGAATAGGAGTTGCATGACCCTAGCATTCGCCATTCAAACCATGCCAAAAGATGGGCAATTTGTATTGGTGGATATCCAGGGGCTTTTCAAGAGTCAAGAGATTTACTTGGGGACTCCAAGGTCAAATCTAATTTACACCTTTTTAAAGACCTGAACCAAATTTTTAACTCTGAACTTTTCTGTTACATGCAGATTAGACACTTTATATTATCACATTTCGCCAAAAAGCTATCTAGTAACAATACCTTATTCAAAAGTTTGTCCTTGTCGTTATATAAAAGCCTTATCTCTACTAATTACTTATCTTACCCTGTCATGAGAGAGACATGAGCTATAGTAAATGATTTGGGCAACGCCTGACTGAACAGAATGTTGAGCGGTTTACAACAACTTTGAAAATAGGAGCACTCACTTCATCTGTTGTATTGCCTCGGGTGCAGAGTTACACCCGCAAGCGTAATCACTACAAAACTGGTTCCAAAATAAAAGGCACTCCACAGAAATTTGCACATTTTAAAAAGGGTGTTTAATGGTGTACAGATTGTCGTTTCGGTCCTAACATGAACCTTTGTCATCTTGACAGGACTACATTAAGAACGAAACAACAACCTGTCCACCATTAAAATTAAAATTAAATTTTTTTTTTTTTTTTTTATGTTTGCAAAGTCCCGTGGAGTGCTGTTTTTTTGCTTTTTGGGTCCAGTTTTGCAGTGAACAGAATGTGTAGTCAGACCTCTCCAAAATACTTCTGGGGTTATGACCAGAGAGGTACAATTCAGCGTGTATGATAAACCTGCCCATTATCTACTTTGTGGTCAAACGTTTTTAGTTTAATGAACAGGATTTACAATTTATCAATAGGTATGGATCCTTGGATGGCCCTGTTGAACAGACCTAACCAAAATATGCCCTATAACTGCCGCAAACTCATACCACACATTTTGGTGACCACCAAGTACACCATTGCGACGGCTTGGAAGGGTTCAATCCCAGCCTTTCCTGAAATGATTAATACAATTTGGCAAACTCTACAATATGAGAAACTAACAGCCTAATTAAACGACTCCATAGATGAATGTAGAAATGTTTGGGAGCCCTGACTGGGTCAAACCTTGAGCCGCCATGCTGTCCTATCTCCCTCTCCTTGTGAAAATCAACCATCTAAACATCATGACATGCAAGTCGATCATAATTCCAAACTTTCCTCCTCCTCTTGCCTCTCAAATAAGATCTGATCTGTGAAACACTACTTATCAAGTATATCTGATTTAATGCTATACTATGGATGCTATGTACTTTTTTTCCTCCCTGTCATCTCATGACTTTTTCTCCCCCTTCTTGTTTTTCTTTTGTCTCCTTCTTTTTCTGTGCCCCACAAAAAATACAAATAAACAGTAAAAAAAAAGTAACTGCACAACTGATAATTCACTAGTTGGTTTTTCCTCACTGTATTGAAAAATAGTGGTACTGTACATACAGATGGTCACAATTCAATCCCATTAATCCCTGCTATGAGCCACTATAAAACAAGACACTTTCTATTTAAAAAAAAAAAAAAAAAAAAAAGTTTCTTTTTTATTAAGGTGTTTGTGGATACATTTCATTGTAGCATATTGTATGTACATGGAACAACGAGTTATGTCTTACTTTGTTGTCACATATATTTGTTCTCTTTTTCTCTCTAGGCCATCTACTTAAATCATTTCGGAGCTTATACTTTTTTTTTCCAATACATATTTGCTATACAGGCATACCCCGCATTACCGTACGCAATGGGACCGGAGCATGTATGTAAAGTGAAAATGTACTTCAAGTGAAGCACTCCCTTTCCCCCTCTTTTGATGCATGTACTGTACTGCAATCATCATATACACGTGCATAACTGATGTAAATAATGCATGTGTAACAGGCTCTATAGTCTCCCCGCTTGCGCACAGCTTCGGTACAGGTAGGGAGCCAGTATTGCTGTTCAGGACGTGCTGACAGGCGCATGCGTGAGCTGCTGTTTGCCTATTGAGCGAAATGTACTTACTCGCGAGTGTACTTAAAGTGAGTGTCCTTAAAGCGGGGTATGCCTGTACCCATATTTTTTTTTCAACCTTGTAACTGGTCTTGATCTAATGGGTCTCGACCATTTAACTCAAAACCTCGTTTCATAGCTTGCTTGTGACTCCCGTGTTTTTTTTTTTACATTTTTTTATTATCTTGTTTGTATTTGACTTTGGCTTGGCTCTTAGTTTTTGGTCTGATTTGTTTTGTTATGTTGTGTTGTAGGACACTCTCCTTATTTTCTATTTCTTTTATCAGGATTCCCATCCGTTTCATTTTATATTCTTATCTCGGGTGACATCTGAATTTATTCTGTTCTAACTGGGGAAAGGAATTTATAATCATCTCCAATTTTCGGTTAAATTTGTCAAACTGGTTGTCCTCTACTTGTTTGGCAGATATTTCGTCTATTGTGATCAGTTTGACCAAGAGGGATTTTATAAGTTCTATGTTAGGTGCTTGTGTATCCAACCAATTGATCATAATGGCTTTTCTAACTACTTAGAGAATCATCTCTGTTGGGAGAATCGCTCCCTTATTTTGGTTGATCTTCATTATCCAAGATTCAGTATTGACAAGTATCATGGGAAGGGGGTGTCTTACCCAGCTAACTTTTGTAACTTCCTTAATATATTGTAGGACCTGTGTCCAGAACTCGTGAATTTTTTTTGCACATCCAGAGACCGTGCTTGAGGTTAGCTTTAGGGAGTTTGCATTTTGGGCATTTTGTTGTCTGCTTCTACATTCGTAATGTGCCCGATGAAGGGTATATATGCCGTATGCATTATCTTGAATTGCATTTCTCTCCAGTTCTCTGATGTAATTATTTTGCAAGGTCTAACATACACAATTGTTAGATCTTGCATCGTCTGAACTTCTTGGAAGTCTTGCTGCCATGATTCTAGATTTTTTGTTTTTGTTTTGTTTTTCTTCCTTTTTAATTTTAAAGAGTTTATTTTTATTTTTTATTTGAAAGACTCCGTACACCAAACACAGAAATAAAATAAAAAGCGATATTTTGCAAAAAAAAATGCTCTTCAGTTATTGTGTGATTTTAGATGCTAATAGAATTGATTACCACTTTAATAGTCTTCCGTGTTGCAGAACATACAACGTCTACATTGTCTACTGATTTGAATTCTTAAATAAATAATGTAATCGTATGATTATCACTATATAGTGGTACACATAGCATCTTTGCAGTCACAAAGAGTTCCTCTCCCAAAAAGCCTTCTTCTTTCTTGGTGCCTGAGGCACACATGGAGATGATTACCTGCCCTTGGTCACAAGGATTGCCGGCACAGGATTGGAACTGGGTTCACCTGTTGTTATAATGTAGTGTTTTTACAGCATAATGTTTTCCTCAAATGTACATTTTATTATTATTGTTTATTTGTAAACCGCCAACATATTCTGCATTTTCTGCCGTGCAATGTGGTTCAGAGCTATGTATATTACATAAAGAGAATGACATACATAATATAGTCAAACAAGCGCAAACAGATGCAAAATGACGGCCCTGCTTGTGAGCGCTTACAATATAGATGATTTTATAGAAATGGATGTGTGCGGTAGTAGCTCTCACTGCTAATGAAATGGGGCTGGGCGGGGTGTGAAAGATTAGATTGATTACATACTGTGTTATGCCTAGATTGAGTATATTTTGTAACACTCAACAGGGTTAAATCAATAATCAACAGATTAATTTTTTTTTAATATCATTTGAGCTTCCCACTACATACTGTTAGATTGCTGCTAAAAAGTATTTTCCTTTTAGAACTATAAATCTTAACGTCTGCTTTTTATCTAGCTATTTTGCAGAGAATAAATGAAGCTATGCTTGTGTACTATCTCTAAACAAGTTTGAGACGCGTGGTATTTAATGGCTGTAAATTAAGATGCAATCCTTGTTCTTTTTTTACAAGCCAACATTTTATTATTATCTTGCATTTGCATGGCACCAACATTCCACAGCACAGTACAATGCATGAGGGAGAACAATAGCATTGTATGACAATCGTACATGTAACTATAATATTTCTTGGATGGGAAGAATCCAATCAGTCAAAATTAATCTGTTACCCAGACTGTTATACCTCTTTCAAACCTTGCCAATATCTATGATAAATACATATTTTCTCAGTCTTCAGTCCCTTATTACCTAATATATATTTTTTATCACACCCCACTAGAGCTGGATCCCGTTTACTGTCATATTACAGAGCAGCCCAAGCCAGCTAGTGGGTAGCCTGGCACGCAAACACATCTCTCAGAAGATGAGTAGCTCGAGAGGCATCCCAGATCCACCCCCAGGCATAGAGAAGATTCTTTGTCTCCCAGGTCAAATTAGGACAGCGACCACAAATCTATGCCGACAATTGCACCCCAAAACTGGAACAACCTACCAGAGACTCTCACATCCACCACCAGTTTAAGTTCTTTCAAAACTAAGACTGTCTCACATTTTAATCTGATCTGTAACTGTTTCATATGCCTATAATATATATTATCTTTAACTGTGCATGCAATTTCTTGTATATAATGTATACCCTATTCGTTTATGCAACCGTGTTTGTAACCATGTACTGTATTATTTGTCTTAACTTTATGCCCAGGACATACTTGAAAACGAGAGGTAACTCTCAATGTATTACTTCCTGGTAAAACATTTTATAAATAAAAATAAATAAAATTGCTCACACTCTCAAACTATGGGACACATTTATATATAAACTCGCATCCAAAAATACCCTGATGTCCCCTATATTTGGAAATTTGGACTTTTCCCCCAGGCTTAGATAAACAGGCATTTATGAACTGTGAGAATCCCAAGACATATTGATGTAAGTTCTGATCTAAAAATTATACAATTTGACCAACTAGTAAGGGATACCTACCATCAAGCGAAATATTTTACTTCCTTAAACGAAGAGCATTCTTCTCAATGATTAACCCTACAAATCCAAAATCAGAATTTGAAAGAGTATGATTAAAAGCCGAGGCCCAAAGGAGCGTAACCTCAATGCTATACAGAGGTTTTGCATTTCAGAAACACTCTCAAGAAATACTTAATTATATCAGGATATGGGAAGGGGACTAAGGGGAAGAGCTAGAGAAACATTATTGGCATGATATCTTCAACGCGGTAGCCAGCTGCTCAATATACACAGCACAACAACCAAGGAAAATGCTTATAAAGTAATGATGCGTTGGTACAAAACCCCACTAGCCATTTCAAAATAAGTTTCAGGGTATTCCTTCCCCCCCACCCCCCATACCCCAAAGACTAAAGAAATTGCTTCATTCCTCTATATCTGAACATGCCCCTGAATCTCAAACCTATGGAGACATATAAAAGCCTGGATCCAACAAATCCTAAATCTAGATATACAAACGGATCCATGGCTCTTCCTATTGAGCAAAACCACCCAAAACATATTGTGAGCCGAGAATAAACTAATCACACATTTAGCTACTAATACAAGATGTGAAATAGCTGGAGTCTGGAAACAAAACCGAATACTCTTGATCCCTAGCATCAGGAACAAAATGTGGCCAAATGGAATAGCTGACTAGCTTTTTAAACAATACCTGCCATAAATTCAAAAAAGTTTGGCAACTTAGATTCTCTTAGGCTTGTTTTATAGTTGTTGCGCGTGCACGTTTAGTTTGTAGGCTGCAAGCGGTGATGCGTGCGGTTGGGGGCGTGACTCTGACAGCACAGCGTTAGGCCGCGCTGTGATTGGTTCGCGGCAGCAGCGCGAAAATACAATTTTATTGTCATTTCCCTTGTCTGCCGCGCTACCGCTCACGGCCGTGCGCACGTCCCTTGTATAGGAACGTCTGGCTAACACAGCCAATTATAATTGACGTGCGCGCACGTCAATTAGAATTGGCTGTGTTTAAACCTTACCTTCTATACTTCCGATGCGTGTGCATGGCAGTGAGCAGCATTGAGTTTGCAGATCGGGGGAAAGACTTGAAAACTGTGTGTTCGCACTTCTGCCATTGCACGTTTTCCCTTAAGGCTAAGGTCCCGCTGGAGGCTGCTGCACGCGCACTTGGCGTCCTGGCGGCGCATGCACAGCGCTAGACCATGATCTATGGTCTGCAAGCAGAGTTCTCAGGGGCGGGTGGGCGGGGCCGTGACGGAACCACAGGCACAGCTCACCAGCCAGATTTTCTAAGGAAGAATAAAGTTTTAAAACTCATCTGTGTCCTGCAGTTTTTCAGATATATATTCACACACACAGACAAAACATAGATCTTTAAAGTGTCTCCTCGTAACTCTGGCTCGCTGACTGAGCTCACTGACAGGGGCTTCTGTGTAAACAAACACAGATGGAGCATTCACCGAAAATGTAGGCAATACGGCAGGGACTTTAGACTTTTCTCTCCCCCACCCCTCGCTCAGCCCCCTCCCTCTCCCCGGAAATGAAAAGCCACTGCATCAGTGATCACTGGCCTCAAGAAGCTGAAGAGGAGGATTCAAAGTGGACAAGGTGATGGGAGGGGCAGGAGCAAACCACCTCTGATTGGCTCCCTGGCACACTATGTGACGCGTCGCCGCTTGGGAACACAATACTGCTGTAGCCCCTGCTGGCTGACGCGTTAGTGCGCAGTGAGCCAGGGGTGTGTCAATGGGCGGGCCAGTGATGTCACGGAGCTGGTTCGCCCACCCTATCGCGTGAGAAATCAGTTTTGACTGATTTCACGTGCATCGCGTGGCCCCTCCTGCGCGCCCGCACGCTGTATAAACGCGATCACTGCCTCTAGGCAGTCTGATTGCTCAGCGTGCGGACGCATCCGCGCGGTCTGCCTTTCTGTGGACGCAGCTTTATACTGTTTAGGATGGTATACATACTAATGAAATAAGAGTACTGTTTTTTTATTAAAAAATTAAATGCACACAGTGATTAACCAGTTAAATACTAATATGTGTCAGAGCCTGTCTGGGAAATAGTGAACCCGTCATGGCCACGCCTACCCGTTCGCGTCATTGCCACGCACATCTGTCGCTCACAGCACTGAACTCTAGACACACAAAACGTGTGTTTCACGTGCACAAGCTGTAGCGTGCACGCATGCACGGACGCGGCTATTATAAAACCAGCCTAACCTCCACTTAGGATGTTAAGTTTAGAGGCCCAAAAAGACAGGTTGGTTACACTCTGTGGTCTCGCTCTTGCTCGAACAAGATGGTTGACATTTCCCGCCCCCCTCTTCCTCCCCTATTTTCTTTTGTACCCCTTCCCCCACATAAATGTATTGTTTATATGAAAATGACACAAAAAATGTAAGTTGAAAAAAATTAAAATAAACCCTCTCATATAATTGCAATCATACTAATGTTCTTTTAGCTAGCAAAGCGATGAATGCCATTTCATAAAGACTTTTAAGGAATAGGAGGAACTGTTGCTCAAAGCATTTTTAGGCTGCGCTTATAGTGCCGTCGTCGGTGCTTATAGTGCACGCGACGGCGCGACCAAGTGACAACGCTACCAAAAATCTGGTAGTCACTTATTTGATTTTTATTTTTTTTTCATCGACGGTCTCCCCTTGTGCCCAATCGGAGAGCTTCTTCGTTCCTCTGCCTTCCCCCTTTCTGACATAGCCAGCGACGTCGCCTAAACTTACATTACAACTATCGCGACAGGTGACCTTATCGGTCACGTCACCGGTAGTATAAGCGCAGCCTTACTGTACATTAATTATAACACATACATGAAAGGCTGACATTCACAGAAAGTACATTAATGGTGCACACCACACTAATTTTTATATATTTTTAGTGAATACAATATAGTGAAAAAAACGTGATTGAGTGAATAAATAAATAAAACACAATAAAATCTAACACGTGGTGCTAAGATCTATAATAGCTGCTGCCATGAATAAACCGCCATTGACAATGGTGTTATTGAGCAACAGTAAGACAATGTTTGTCTATTGCGATGTAACATAATCATTGCCAGATACTATGTTACAATTGGCAGAGGGCATGATCACTGAATTTAATAAACCCTAAGTTACAACAATGCCACTTAACACTTCATTGCTTATGTCATGCACATATACAGTGAGTAACATCAATATGGAATCATACAGTTCATAATGGGTTAACTGAGTCAGTGTTCGACAAATCACCCAAAAATCTACTCGCCCAACCAAAAAATCTACTCGTCACCTAGTCCCGCCCCAACCCCGCCCCTAGTCCCTCCCCCAACCCCGCCCCTAGTCCCGCCCCCAACCCCGCTTTAAAATAAAATATATAAATAAAATACATTTAATAAATTCCTAGTCAGAACATTCGTTTTTGGCAAATGTATATTTTACATTATACTACAATTAGTCTTTGTTACGTGTGTGTGTGTGTGTGTGTGTGTGTGTGTGTGTGTGTGTGTGTGTGTGTGTGTGTGTGTGTGTGTGTGTGTGTGTGTGTGTGTGTGTGTGTGTGTGTGTGTGTGTGTGTGTGTGTGTGTGTGTGTGTGTGTGTGTGTAAATGTTGGATCTAGAAATAAAAGCCACAGGTGAATGACTAGTTTCCTGAACCCCTTAACCAGTGTCTGGACGTCCCCGCTTCACAATATCTAAAGCAGCAATCCCGCCTGGGATCTTACCTGATCCGCAGTCCCTCAATGTCCAGGTACCCTCATTCCCGCAATGTTATACATCGGAGGGGAGGTGTTCCCTACCTGTCTTCTGGGTTAGGGGGGGGTTCCGATGTCTCCCATGTGAAGCTTGAGTCAGATCTGGAAGAAAGCAGTGTAAGTTATTTTGGTGTAGTATAGGACAGTTAAGATATATAGGGTAAATAAGATATCCAGATACAGAGAGGAAGAGAGAGAGAAAGAGAGAGAGGAAGATAGAGGAGAGAGGAGAAGAGAGAGAGGAGAGAGAGAGAAGAAAGAGAGAGAAGAAAGAGAGAGAGGAGAGAGAGAAAAAAGAGACAGAGGAGGGAGAGAGAAAAAGAGAGAGGGGAGAGAAAGAGAGAGGGGAGAGGGGGGACACCAGAGAGAGGGGAGAGGGGGAGACCAGAGAGAGGGGAGAGGGGGGACACCAGAGAGAGGGGGGGGACCAGAGAGAGGGGGGACACCAGAGAGGGGAGAGGGGGGAGACCAGAGAGAGGAGAGAGGGGGGAGACCAGAGAGAGGGGAGAGGGGGGAGACCAGAGAGGGGGGAGACCAGAGAGAGGGGAGACCAGAGAGAGGGGAGAGGGGGGAGACCAGAGAGAGGGGAGAGGGGGGAGACCAGAGAGAGGGGAGAGGGGGGGAGACCAGAGAGAGGGGGGCAGGGGTGACTGACTGACCGGGACAGGGGTGACTTACTGACCGGGACAGGGGTGACTTACTGACCGGGACAGGGCTGACTGACTGACCGGGACAGGGGTGACTGATTGGGGGGGGGGGGTACCTCTGGTGTCACACACATACACATTCTCCCATATATATACACACACACACACTCCCACACATATATACACACACTCCCACACACATATATACACACACTCCCACACACATATATACACACACTCCCACACCCATATATATATACACACACTCCCACACCCATATATACACACACACTCCTACACCCATATATACACACACACTCCCACACCCATATATACACACACACTCCCACACCCATATATACACACACTCCCACATATATACACACACTCCCACATATATACACACACTCCCACATATATACACACACACTCACACATATATACACACACACTCACACATATATACACACACACTCCCACATATATATACACACACTCCCACATATATACACACACACTCCCACACATATATACACACACCCATGCATATACACACACACACACATACACGGCAGGGGGAAGAAGAGGTAAGGCAGCAGGACCGAGCACCACCACTGCCACGCTCGTAACCCCCCCCCTCCCCGTGACCATCTCCAGCCCGGAGATGCGGGGACAGGGAGAGAAGGGGGAACACCCGCACTGCAATCCCCTGCCCCGCGCGGGACGCGGGGACAGGGAGAGAAGGGGGAACACCCGCACTGCAATCGCGGGGGACAGGGAGAGAAGGGGGAACACCCGCACTGCAATCCCCTGCCCCGCGCGGGACGCGGGGACAGGGAGAGAAGAGGGAACACCCGCACTGCAATCCCCTGCCCCACTGCCCCACTGCCCCGCGGGGACAGGGAGAGAAGAGGGAACACCCGCACTGCAATCCCCTGCCCCGCGCGGGACTCGGGGACAGGGAGAGAAGAGGCCGGGGAGTAAGGGGGCTTGCAGGGAAGCAGCAGCGGGGCCGCAAGACGGAGGATTGGAGAGTACTTACTCTCCAACGATCTCCGGCCAGAAAAAATGGCTGCTCGTTGGGGGCTGGCTCATATAGAGCCTGCGCGCGCCCACAAAGCCTGGGAGCGCGCGCCAATCAACTGTCAGGTAGGGGGAGTTTTTTTTTTTCAGCCAGCGCGAGCGGGAACATTTTCAGCGCGAGCAGGGGGGAATTTAAAAAAACCAACACGTGCTGCTTGGGCCAATATTTACTCGCCCGGGGGTTAAATCCACCCGCCCCGGGCGTGTAAATGTATAGGATTGTCGAACACTGTATATATATATATTAATCTAAAGGCAAATATTTGAAATTTTACCTTTTTTTGTGACTAACTAGTTAGTCATTTGGACAGTGAGCTGCCTTCAACATGAAAAATAGGTTAGCATAATTAATGTAAATGTAAGTCATTTATTAACTATGCTTCAATATATGCAAAGTTATTAAACATTACAGCACAAACTTCAATGACTAGTTATATATTTAGAATCAATCCCATCTGAAAGTATTGGAGTTTAAAGGCGTTTTAAAGGTTTCAACAATCCACTCCCTGGCTTTCTTTTTACGGAGTCTTAAGTATAAAACGTCAATTTTTTTATTTATTTTGTAAATTCTTTATTTATAATCCACATTTTTATAACATTTAACATATACAAAACAATACAGGCATACCCCGCTTTAAGGACACTCACTTTAAGTACACTCGCGAGTAAGTACATATCGCCCAATAGTCAAACGCCAGCTCACGCATGCGCCTGTCAGCACGTTCTGAACAGCAAAGTTGAACTCCCTACCTGCACCGAAGCTGTGCACAAGCGGGGAGACTATAGGGCCTGTTACAAATGCGTTATTTACATCAGTTATGCACGTATATGATGATTGCAGTACAGTACATGCATCAATAAGTGGAAAAAAGGTAGTGTTTCACTTTAAGTACATTTTCACTTTACATACATGCTCCGGTCCCATTGCGTACGTTAATGCGGGGTATGCCTGTACAACACAACTTAAACCATATACTAATAAAAACAAACACTTTTTTTCTGTAAATTCTTTATTTAACTTCTAGTAATGCTCTATAGATATACAATATATTGTGCCCGCCTGCACCCCGCAAAACCAGCACTGTTTCAAAAGGATTCAACGCCCTTAATATATTTTCTTGTTGGTGTTTTTTCCGTTCATATAATGTAAAATTTGCATATATTGCCATCTCTCCCCTTCTTTAAATTCGAACTGGTCCTGAAAGTGTTTAAAACATCTGGTCTTACCCGTATCCATCAGATCTCCTATCCTAATTACACCCGCTTGACTCTATTTTTTAAATATTCCAGAGTCGAGCCCAGGGGGGAAATCGGGGTTCCCACATATTGGAGTTGGTGGGGAAGGGAACGTGGAGATTCTCTCATCATTAGAAATTTTGTCCCAAGCACTTAGTGCTGCGCCAATAGTGGGGTGCTCATACAGACCTCTAGGGCGGTCTGTCTTCCTAAGATATGGAGCCTTATTTGTATCTATTTCTTTGCAATAATTATTTTCAATTTCCACCCAGAGTTTATTTTTAGTACAGTGAAACACAAAGAAAAGTGCTTAGGCACTACGTGCAATAAAATAAAATACTAACAATAATAACACAATGTGTACAGGGCAGCCAGGAACACTAGCAGAACAACACCAGAGAGAACACAAAGAACATATACAGACCAGCGCCCAAAAAGAATCCAAAGTCCCTAATAGAGTCCAAACAGATGGAAGGGAAGATAATCCAAATGCTCCAATCACTGTAAAATCTCCAATCCAGGGGTTCGTGACATAGGGACAGAAACAAAGAAAAATAATAGTGTAATACGTAATGTTAAAATGGGCCAAACTACATGAAACACTTAACAGAAGACAAACATAAAACAATCAAGCTGAAAGAAAAATAACTATTTAATAAAAAAACGGAGCCTGTTGCAGCAGGTCATCAAGGGGTTAAAACCCAAAACCCTACTTACAGCAGGACTGGAATAACAAGCATGTGTAGACAAGTGGGGCAGACGCCTGCAGCAGTGGGGGTCCTCAGGGGCTCCCTGTGTAGTATCTTTCCTTCTAGCTTCAAAACACACTCCAAGATGGCTGCCGAGTAAGGGAACTCCACACTCTCCTGCTTGCCAGCACTGCAGCTTCAATGATGCTGCTTCCTGCTTCACTTGACTGACACTTCTCACAACCAGTGTAACTCCAAGGCACCGTGACCTTTGACCCTACGCGTTTCGTGACTGACGTCACTTCCTCAGAAGATACTACACAGGGAGCCCCTGAGGACCCCCACTGCTGTAGGGGTCTGCCCCACTTGTCTACACATGCTTGTTTTTCCAGTACTGCTGTAAGTAGGGTTTTGGGTTTTAACCCCTTGATGACTCGCTGCAACAGGCTCCGTTTTTTTATTAAATAGTTATTTTTCTTTCAGCTTGATTGTTTTATGTTTGTCTTCTGTTAAGTGTTTCATGTTGTTTGTCCCATTTTAACATTACGTATTACACTATTATTTTTCTTTGTTTCTGTCCCTATGTCACGGACCCCTGGATTGGAGATTTTACAGTGATTGGAGCATTTGGATTATCTTCCCTTCCATCTGTTTGGACTCTATTAGGGACTTTGGATTCTTTTTGGGCGCTGGTCTGTATATGTTCTTTAGTACAGTGAAACCATTCAAAACGGGCATTCATTTGTGTAGTGAGATTATTTGTTGATGGATTTGGGCTACCAAACATCTTGTGATTTATGCCTTTGCAATGTTTTAGTATGGGTCCTTGGCTTTTTAAATTCCGAAATAAATGACTATATTTGCCCAGAACATTCATTATACTTGGCAACAAAACCAGAGGGGTTGTTATTATCAGAAGAACATCAACCACATATAATGCGATCATATATCCTTACTCACCTATGTTAACTCCCGCAATATCTTCCCTCCTACTGTTTCTGTATGTTCTTCCTACCAATTAGACTGTAAGCTCTTTGGAGCAGGGATTCCTCTTCCACAATGTTACATTTATGTATGAAGCACTTATTCCCATGATCTATTATTTGTATTATTTGTTATATATTTGATTGTCACATGTATTACTGCTGTGAAGCGCTATGTACATTAATGGCGCTATATAAAAATAAAGATATGCACACCTGATTCCTTATTTATTCTGCTAATGGCTTCATTATTAGTGCAAAGATCAACAGGGACAGAGGGCATCCCTGTCTCGTACCAATAAATATTTTATATGAGTTAGAGACCTGCCCATTTATCTTGACACTTGCTGACGGATTACTATATAGTGCCCTTATATACTGCCTAAACACGTCTTCCATTCATATACTTTCCAGCATTTTAAACATAAAATTCCATTGCACTCTATCGAATGCCTTTTCTGCATCTATAGATAATATCATAGCTGGAGTCTGTGTTTTATTAATCTGGTTCAGTATGTTTATAATTCGTCTAGTGTTTTTTTATAAAATGTTTTACCAGGAAGTAATACATTGAGAGTTACCTCTCGTTTTCAAGTATGTCCTGGGCATAGTGTTAAGACAAAAATAATACATGGTTACATAAGTGAACAGAGTATACATTATATACAAGACATAGCATGCACAGTTAGAGATAATATATATTATAGGCGTATGTAACAGTTACAGACCAGATTAAAATATGAGACCGCTTTAGTTTTGAAAGAACGTAGAATGGTGGTGGCTGAGAGTCTCTGGTAGATTGTTCCAGTTTTGGAATACACGGTAAGAGGAGGAGAGGCCGCACTCTTTGCTGAACCTTGGGACCATGAACAATCTTTTGGAGTCAGATCTCAGACAAGTGCTGCATGTGGTACGGGTGAGGAGTTTGTTGAGGAAGTGTTATCCTTGGCTTCCCTGTTTGGTATAAATCCGTTTTGATCGCTCTTCACCAGATCCGGCAAATATTCATTAAGTCTGTTTACTAAAATTTTGGCAAGAATTTTGACATCTACATTTATAAGTGATAATGGGCGATAACTTGCACAGTTTAATTTATGTCCATAAGAAGTATCTAACACAGGGTTTAGTGCAACATTAAAATCACCACCAAGCTATAGAGCTCTTTCTCTAAACACATTAACTATTACCAGCACTTCCTCTAAGAAATCTGCCTGCCCAACGTTGGGGGCATATATATTTGCTAAATTAATCTTCTCTTTTATCTTCCCTTTGATCATTATATATCTACCTTCTATATCTTTGTTTGCGGTGATATCCTGCAGCATAAAATTCTTGCCAAGCAGAATTCCCATCCCGTTTTTCTTATCTCTTGATGAGCTATAGAAATGTTGAACAATGTCTTTATTGATCATTCTTGGTTCTTTATCTCTTTTAAAATGTGTTTCCTGTATAAACATGACATTTTTTATCTCTTCAAGGACCCGTCTCCTTTTTACCGGTGAGTTTATCCCCTTTACATTCAAGGGGACATATCCTATATGTCATGTTTGTTGTGGTGTTTGGGTTCGTAGTGATGGTTAGCAACCAACCTCAGTTTGTTTCTTACTCCAACCCCTACCTTCTTTAGAACTACCTTACCCTCGGACATCATCTGCCATGTAAACTTTTGGATAATTTCTCCCTGCGACAGTTGACTTGTTTATAGAAAAATAAAAACAGTCAAAAATACATAAAAACCACATACAAATAGACAATTAACGAATAAGTGGGATCAGCCTTTTGATCCCCCATTTCTCGAGACCTCCCAACCTAACCTGTTCTCTCGAAGTGAGTGGCTCTGCTACTCAGAACGCTAGCAGACAGAGCCACGTGCCCACACGAGTCCTGGTGTGGAGATATAGGAGGGGAGGCGAGTGCGCAGGCCCGGGCGGTCCAGCCATCCTTGGTCCACATGGGGAGGGAAAAGCGGGGGTGTTTAAAGGGGGAGGGAAGGGAGGGAAAAATGGGGGGAGCAGCGAAATCGGTCTTCTATCTACTCTGTTTTTTCACTGCAGTTATCGTACTTAATTTTCCTTAGCCCTTTCTAGTACATATACATCATTTCTTACCTTATCCCTCAAACATTGAACCCTTAATTTATTATCCATAATATGCTGTTATTTTATAACGGACGTTACCATAGACATCTTCATAAACTAATCTAGAAAAAACATCTTCCTCCCTTAATTATCTCAAATGTGAACTGACTATCAACGAGAGAGGAAAACCCCCTTCTAAACCTTTCAACTGTCAAGATACTATTACCCTTCGTATTTTCCTTTTGCAAAGGCATTTAGTTTGTGTGTTACAGTATAGTCATATCGGCACATGTCCATCGCGTTGCGTAGTTCGGACCTCTGATCGGACAGTCTGACATAACAGTACATAGTCAAAAATATCCGTTATATTACAATAATTACTATTCTTCACTCCGCGGTCTCTCTTTGGTCTTGCGAGCTCTTCCTGTCCCTGTTCTGCCGACCACTGTTATCGTTGGGATTTCTGTTCTTCTTGCTGCCCACCCATTTTTGTCCCCTCCGCTCTGGATGGAATTGGGTGATTCCTGGCATTGTAGAGTCCTGCGATTCTTTACTCGCTTTGGGTCCTGAAATATTAATTCTTTCAAAAAAAGTTACAGGTAGGAAAATGACAGTGCACTGCCAAAGAGACCAGGAGGAGGCTCACGGTTACAGCAGCAAAAATATTTATTGCATTAAAAAATAGTACTAAATGTCCCCCCTAAGCGACAGCAAAAGTCCACCAACGCGTTTCGGGCTCTATGCCCTTTCTCAAGGTTGAGCTTGGTCCAGCCCTTTCCCGTGTGCTTGGGCCCTGCCTCCGGCCGTCGGAACAACTGGAGTGTGCTTTCAGCTGCTGCAGCCTTTTTTGTTGTTGTATTGAGCATTCTTTACAGTTCTACTGCTGCCTTGCGTGTCTGTTTTGTTTTATTTATTTAGATTTTGGGAAGATTTAGTTGATGCAGATAGTGTACAACTATGTATTTATTTTGTTTGGCTCATGAGGTGATGTGCTTCGCTGTGGTCACAGTACCTCATTTAGGCAAGTATCCCGTCCATTGCCTGCCACATCACCCTGGGCTCCCTTACTCCTCACTTGTCTAGGTGGAAGCCATCTTAAGGCATGGGGCTGGGGCTGATGAGCATGGACCAGCTAGCCCGTCAGACCTCACCTCCACGGTCCCTCAGCAGTTCTTAAGGCCGGAGTAGGGCCTGTTCTGCCCCTGAGTGCCCGCTCTGGAGAGGTAGGCCCCCTATCCCCCCCGAGTCCCCAGTGCTCCGCCGAAAACAAGATGGTTGCCACACGATCCCTCCCGGCGGCAAGGCCACGATGTGCCCGTCTCTATCTCCCTCACCCCTCGGATGGTGGGGGGAGGGGTGCCACCACCCATTCCCGCTGGCATCCGGACCTCTCAGGGCATCTAGGGGGCTGGACAGACCCGCAGATCTCCCTGCCCGATAAAGCTCAGCAGACCCGCGTCTGCACAGCACAATCTCCAAGCCCGAATTTCCATTTTTGAAGTAACTTGGTAGACAATACCCCTGTGTTCAGTAACTGAAGCGTGTTCAAGTATATTTCAGAATTCTTAGCAATTTGGGGGATTAAGGCAGCTAATTTCTCACTATGCACCATCCCGACTCTTGCGTTCCTCTAAAGGATGTCTTCTTTCTACCCCCTTTGTATCTAAAGCCCTCTTCCCCCATAAACCTTTCTCACTTACTGCCCCGCACCGCTGGACTGCCCTTCCCCTCAATACCTGACTAGCACCCTCTCTATCCACCTTTAAGACCCACCTTAAGACACATTTGCTTAAAGAAGCATATGAATAGCACTGTGGATTATACTAGACACATGATACATATAGCTTGGCCCCCTGCAGACGCACTTACCAAAATTCCCTCCTACTGTCTCTGTACGTTCTCCCTACCTACCAATTAGATTGTAAGCTCCTCGGAGCAGGGACTCCTTTTCCTTAATGTTACTTTTATGTCTGATGCACTTATTCTCATGACCTGTTTATTTGATTACCACGTGTATTACTACTGTGCAGCGCTATGTACATTAATGGCGCTATATAAATAAAGACATACAATACAATACAATGTATTACAGTAATTTCGTCCTATACAAGTGAAAAACACTTAAATGTATTCATAATGTTTTTGCTTTGTTTTGGCAATGCTGAATCTGGTGAGACTTCATGTTTGTAATGGGCACTTACCATATTACCCCCTTTTTAATTTAATATTTTTATTTTACCTAAAGGTTCGAAGGATCTGGTTGTAAAAGCACAAGTGTTGGCTGGTGGCAGGGGCAAGGGCACCTTTGAAGGTGGCCTTAAAGGAGGAGTGAAGATCGTTTATTCGTAAGTTGCCAATAAATGATTTGCTTGTTTTCTATAACTTTGACATCTATTTCTTTTATAGTCACATAAGGTCTGAATCATTGGCTGAACATTTGCTCCCACAACACTGTATAATTATTTAGGTTTAATAACATTTTATATACAGCTGAACCCCGTTATAACGCGGTGCTCAGGGTCCACATTATGAGACCGCATTATAACCGGGATAATGCAATGGCCGCCGCACCAGTGGGATTACAAGTTAAAAGTATTTTTAGGGGGGCTATGAATAGGCTAACAAAATTATATTTTCTAATGTGCAGTATAAAATAATTTGCTTTCTACACTGCTGTTCACTTCTCACTGTCTTTATAATTCTTCCCTGCTTTCATTATAGTCCAGAAGAAGCCAAAGACATTGCCTCGCAAATGATTGGGAAGAAGCTGTTTACAAAGCAGACAGGAGAAAAGGGCAGGATATGCAACCATGTGTTTATCTGTGAGCGCAGATACCCCAGGAGAGAGTACTACTTTGCAATTACCATGGAAAGGTCATTTCAAGTGAGTTCTTGTGTCAAACTACATTCTTCTGAAGTTTAGAAGCCACATTAAAGTTGGCTCCTGCATAGACATTTGAAGCAGCAGATAGTGTTTGTGATGGAAAACATAACAAATCAGAACACTAAATTAAAATGTACATCTAGTTTTCTATATTATAATTAGAAGTCATAAAATAATAATTTGTTTTGAAGTGGCACTTTTCTATTGGCAGGCACTTAAACTTAAAAAATATACAAGTTACTGAAACACATATAGTTTGCATTCTATTGCATAGCCAAAAATGTTTATTTAGGGAATTCTACAGTACTTCTCATTTTGGCTTAAAAAACCCCCCCAAAAACTTCAAAGATTTTACTTCCTACATATACAGCAGGGCCCCTGGTATACGGCGGGTTCCGTTCCAGAGGCCCGCCGTATAGCGAAAATCGGCGGAAAGCGGATCCGGCGATTTTCACTTCTGTGCATGCGTAAACCGGCATTTTTTTGCCGTTCTGCGCATGTGCAACCTATGGTATGCGCGCGCAACCTGCGGTCTGCGCATGCGCGCCGGGCGCACCCGCCCGTTCTGCGCATGCGCGACTGGAAATTCAAGATGGCGGCCCCCTTCTCTGTGCCGCCGGATAAGCGGAACGCCGGTTAACGGAGCGCTGAGAAGCGGGGCCCTGCTGTATCCCTTTTTAAAAAGTGGAAGACGTACATACAGTACATTCAAAGAATTATACAGTATATTTCCAAATTTCCGAAAGGACATTTGAGGAGTGGGCTTTGAACGGACATTTTGGCGGTGATGAGTGGGCATTTTGGGGATGGGCTATGAAAGGACATGTGGGGGTGGGCTTTGAGACTCAGGTTTGGAAACTGTATATTTTATTTCACTATATTATATATATAAAAAAGTTTTGTCCGTCTCTCCATGAGAAATAGTTAGTCAGTGACATCATAATGCACATAGCCTGGTGACGGATATGGAGAGTCCGATAGCTATAAAGTTTAGACAGAAAGCAGAAGAAGAAAGATAGTGTCAGTTGACATGTCATGAATGTTATGGGAGACCAGACGATTACACCGGGATCTAAGCATAAGGCAGAAAGTAGGAGTTACATAAAATTAGGTTATTGTCGTGGGTGGTGACAGTTCTGTAGGGCAGCCCAGGAGGGCCTCTGTAGGGTGGAGCTTAAGGAGAGTGGGAAATTGAACTGCCTAATGGGAAACCGAGCTGATGGGGCTAGGACCCAGGCCTCGGTTACCAGTTTCAGCTCCATACCTCCCGCAGAGATAGGTACCTCACTGTCGGGGCTGAACAAACCCCCTGCTTTTGGAGTACATGTTCACCCGACATGAGTCTGCGCCCTTTCCCACTTCTACATAGCCCCTATATAAATACCTCATTTGGATTTGGACAAAGGATCTCGGGTTTATTGTGTGCTGACCTTGCTAAGTGACTTACGGGCCCAACACACATTGAAGCCCACACAGTAATCGCAAACATAAAAAATAAACCGTTCTTTACTGGGAAAATATAAACCAGAGTTGATAGCCATTTTGGCTACACTAGCAGGATTAACATTTAATGCAATGCTACACTGCCCCTACCGTCACAAGGAGAACGGAAGGATGCTGGAGGAGAGTGGGGGAAATAGTTGATGACATAACGTATCAAATGAGAGAGGGGGGATTGGGAAAGTGGGGGAGAGGGAAGGAGGGAGTATAGAGAGCAGATGATGGGGAAAAAAAGTGAAACCCACAATTGTTTTGCGGAGGGTGGGGTTGGCGTACGTGGGCTGAACCATAGTTATTTCTAAAAAAGTGTTGCCAGTTGTATGTAAGAGCCTTGTATTAAGAACAAGATGCTATGGGTGACTAGCATTGTGTAAGGATACTAAGCATTAATATTCTATATGCTAGCAGTGTGTAAGGATACTAAGCATTAATATTCTATATACTAGCCGTGTGCAAGGATACTTAGCATTAATATTCTATATGCTAGCAGTGTGTAAGGATACTAAGCATTAATATTCTATATACTAGCAGTGTGTAAGCATACTAAGCATTAATATTCTATATTCATATTCTTTTCAAACAGTAGGCTTAACATTTCTGCGTGGAAACCAGCATGGTGATTTAGTCTATCCCTAGAGCCGACACATTATTTCATATCTCTCTTAAGAGTAGTTTGCAATGATTTATCACACTGTCAGATGTTTTAACAGCCTGTATTCACATGCCCTAGAGTACAGATACCAAACTTTTTGTTTGCAGAGAACTGGATGAGCGGTGAGCAGCATCACAAGAAACCATATTAAAGTGTACTTCTTTTTTAACCTTGAAATAATTTCCAAAAGTATGGTACCCTGTGGAAAGGTAGATTTTCTTTTAAAGTAGTGTTGCCTTTTCTTGAACAAAAATAAAAGATCTTTAGAGGTGCAATATGCAAGCCTCCCTGATCACAAAAACTGTTCTTTATGACTGAAGATATAACACTTGCAATCTCAAAAGCACCTGCATTTCAGGGAATAGAATATCCTTTGGAGAGAGCACTAGGTTACTTCTGTTTTGGCTATTTTCAAAATTTGTTTTATTGCACAAGTGTTTTCAAGATATTTTCCTGTACATGCCCCATGGCAGTGTGCACACTTGGGTAAAGCTCCACCTCCGACTGGAATAGGACAGAAAAAAAACTCTTAAGTACTGTAGCTTCTCCTACCTGCAGGCAGTCATTTTTTTTTTTGTGGAGTTAGTCGATTCCAGGGAACGGGTTTTTCTTCCACTCTTCTGTCCCTGAAGCCCCAGATGTCGCACTCGATTAATAGCTTTTCAGGGTGCCCACTGAGACCGGGGCTGCCCATGAAGGTGCCGATAAGTGCAGCAGTGTAGTTTTCCTCCTCCGCCCCCCCCCTTTTTTGTCATTTTTAGAAAGAGTGAATTTTTTAAGGTACTCATTTATTAAACTTTTTGAGTTAAACATTTGTATGTACTTCTTGCATGTTGAATAGATTGTAATTACAGAAGGCCTATTTTCAATGTCCTTTTTTGTGTTTTTCTTATACCAGTGCCTCAGCTCAGCCAGAGGAGGGTTCCTCTAAAGCTGCAGCGGAAGACTTGCATCAGAGGAAAATAATTGCAAAGAAATGCAAAATATGTGAGACAGAGGCGCGACAGGGTTGGGGTGGGGCTAGTCGGAGCTGAGAGGAGATGTGTGTGTCACTGCTTGGTGAAAGTGGGGGGTAGGAGGGATTGGAGCAGGAGGTAGGGGTGCGAGGGCTGGGTGTGGAACTAGTCAGAGGGGTCAGAGCTGGGTGTCAGTGGATCACAAATAGACCCTGACACACACACACATTGAGACCAGAGCCAACAACGGGTGGGAAGGGGCAGCAGGGTAGCCAGAACACCCGTCTGCCTAACAAAACACTGGTTCCTAAAAATTCTGTTTTGGCTCCTAACTATGTAATCTTTTTGGCCATCCCTGAACAGAGCCGGCAATCAGCAATATAGACCTTGAAGGAATTGCATTAAGAGCTAAAGGTCCAAAACCAGCCTTTTCAAAAGAAGAGCATCGACTTCAGATGACTCAGATGTCCAGCATATTCCCTTCTCGAGGTGAAGACTGGAAGAGAAGGTGCAAGATGACAGGTCTACCGTTAGATCCAGTTTTGGTAGAGAAATTTGTTAAAGCTGTAAAAGAAGCGCTTGAGGTGTGAAAAATCAGAAGAACAATTCAGATTCCAAGACGGATGTTTAGAGGTGCCTAGATGAAAATCAGATTGTTTCCGTCAAAGTGTGAGCAAAGATATGATTGAAGCATTGTGGGATTAGCCAGACAGGAAAGTCTTTATTCCAAAACGTTGAATAAGATGTACTCTTTTGCAAATAATGAAGCTGAGGCTTCTCACAGTTGTAAATGAAAGAAAAAAGGAGAAGTCGGAGCACTGCAACAGAAAAAAGACTGGACTGGCCATGGGTAAAATGAAAATTTTTAATAGGCATAATGCCAAAAGAACACAAGCAGGTAAAACCTCTGACGCGTTTTGTGCTTTGCAGCACTTTATCACAAAGTTGATTGTATATAATTTTATTTTAAAAGTCCTGTGACTGATGGAGAATGCGTTGAGTAAATCGCTTTTTGCAGCTGGAGAAAACTGCAAGCCAGCAGTAGCAAGAGCCTCAATTTCTATGAGGATCTGGCTGACCAATATCGAGGAGGCCCTTGATGGAGGAGTAATCATATATTCTGGGTGCCTTAGCCGAGATAAATTTGAATACTGAATTTATAGCAAAAGCCTTGCTTGACATGATATGCCTGGCAGGAAAATCAATGGCTCTGTCTGTAGCCATTAGAGCGTTGTGACTGCGCCCTTGGTGGGCAGATGCAACCTCTAAGAACAACCTGTGTACTCTTCCCTTTGAAGGTGACCTTTTATTTTTTAAAAAAATGCTGAAAAACATCACCATTGTGTCTGGCGGAAGGTCCTCTTTTCTTCCTCAGGAGCACCGTATGAGATGATTCATAGGGCCTACATTAGAGCCAGACTTGGTTCACTGTCTGAATTGGTTATCACAACCTTAATGGCTGCCAGAAAGCATTCGAATTCAAACGTATATAATCGTATATGCATTATGTCTTTTATGGAGTCGTGCCACAAGTCTTCAGTAGATTTTGAAGAACCTCAGCCAGGAATTATTTTACAGTTTTTGCAGAAGGGTTTGGTTAATAGACTTTCTAAGTAAGTTCTTTAAAAGTTCAAATCTCAACATTATTGATTCTTTTAGAAAGGCCTTTAGCTGCAAATCCACATAGTAGAAGGTTTCTACAAGCAGTGAAGCAGATCAGAGAAAAAGATTCCCCCATGGTACTTGTCTTTAGTCCTCAAAAGTATCATGAATCCTCCATTTGAACCACTACATCAAATTACTTTGAGAATGTTAACACTGAAAACTGCTTCTAGTAGCAATAACATCGATGGATAAAATTGTGTTAAGACCAGTGTATCATTTTTGTGACCTAATAATTTATTCTTTCCATCTCTGAACCAAGACATATTCCCTCATTCTGTCCAAATCTGACCTCACGTAAAGATGATTTAAATTCCCTAGTTTGCTGTCTGAGGCACTACTTTGACAGGGTTGCCCGCTTCAAGAAGTCAGACAGGCTGTTCATCCTTCTGTAGGGTATCTGGAATGGACAGCCAGCTACAAAAGCAACAGTTGCACAATGGATCAAATCGTGACTATGGCCAGACCAGAAGAAGACTCTAGTGAGGCTGACAGCCCATTCTACTTGAGCATTCAGTGCACAAGCTTCTCTTGCTGAGCACTGTAAAACGACTATTATCAAACATTATAAATTAGATATGCAGGCCTCTGCTGCTGCAAGCTTTGGCCGAATGGTGCTTCAAAGCAGTAATAACGTCATAAATATTTTCATCTCCACCTTTTTTGTGTGACTGTTATTTTTCCCCTTCCATTGTTCAATACTGCTTTGGTAGGTCCCAAGTGTGCCCACTGCCTTGGGGATGTTCAGGAAGAAGGAAAACCTTTTACATACTCTGTTATTTTCTTTTCCTGGAATCCTCCCATGGCAGTGGGCATATTTTCCCTGCCTTTTAATTGTTAATGTATTAATTAGGTTGATGTATTTTTCAGCGAGTGTGAAAGCCTGAGTAGGTAGGTGCAGGGGCCACGTATAGGAGGTACTGCCTGCAGGGAGTTTTTTCTTATCCCATTCCAGCCATAGGCAGAGCTTAACCCAAGTGTGCCCACTGCCATTGAAGGATTCCAGGAAAAGATGACTGTCTAAAAACAATTGTACTTTTCATTGGATAAGACTTAAGTGTAGACTCGTGACACCAGTCGGGAAATTTGGCCCTCGAGCAGTTCTCACCCAGATTAATGTTGTATGTAAAGATCTGTATTTTCCTTTTTTTTTTTTTTTTCCTTCAACCTTGCCACGTGGTGGCAGCAAATTACTACTTGAATAGTGTTCAAGTAACAAATGCTTTTTGTAGGTTGAAGTAAGATATGGCATGTCAGTACCAAGCACACCAACCTTTCATGTGGACTGTGCTTAACTGCATACATAGTATCAAGCCTGAAACCATCTCGTCGTCTTCTCTCTCATAATTGGGGTCGTGCCTAATAACAATGCAGCATATATGAATCAGCTTTTCATCAAGGCAGTGTACAAACGTTTGAGTCGAAGGGGGAAGGCACAGTTGTTGTAAACATTAGAGTGGCACTATAGGCTATTCTTAAATTATTATGCAGTGTGTGTTTAAAAAAAAAAAAGTGTATATATATCTATATATATAGATATATATAGATATATATAGTGTATATATATATATAGTGTGTATATATATATATATATATATATATATATATAGTGTATATAGATATAAATATATATGTATATATATATATATATATATATATGTATATAAGAGAACAATAATATATGTATATAAGAGAACAATAAGCGCATCAAAATTAAATTTCAACACAATATTTACCCATCACCACCGAGAGAGGAAAAATGGTGAAGATGACCTAGGCGCAATTGGGAAGAAACAGGAAAGTGAAGGAATAAAAATTAATCCACACTAAATTTGAAAAACAATGAGGCACTTTAGTTGATAGGAATCTCTGAACAGATGAACTTGTCGCTGTATCCAATTGGAACTATTAGGAAATTTAGCTGCATTCGTTGAGCCAGTTGATTAGTTCACTATCGATTTGAATTCTAAAGACAGTATAATCAGTGCAATACTTGGATAGATAATAGTCTTCTTAAAAATAACTTTTATTATAAAAACTTCCTTAAGTGCAAAATAAAATAAAACAATAATGGTAATTTGAGAGAGGATTACACTGAATAATTTGCATGGAATTGATGTCCCAGTATCCATCCAAGCCTTTAAAAAGACTTTATGCCTCCTTAGGCATAGTTCCTATCGCATAAGATAATGCTCACACAGAAACAACAATCGCAGTGCTTCTCCTTACCCTCCGTGATGATCTTGTGGGTGGTGGGTTTGTGCAATGTATCTGCTTGTTGTCAGTAATCGAATACTGTTGGAGAGAGGGAGGGAGGGGGGGGGGGAAAGGAAGTGGCTCGACTACTTCTCCTTCCTATTATCCTCGATTCACTCACCCCTCTTCAGTAAATCTGCATATCAAATTTCCGCGTCTCCAGACGCACCACTACCCTCTACCTCTACCTCCTCCTTTGTAGCCAAACTGAATTTCAGTAACTCCAGCGTCTCCGGGTGTACGGCTTGTCTCCACCACACTCGCCGCTTCCGCATCACGTGGGGGAGTCTCTTCACGTCTCGCGAGACGTTCCACTTAGAAATTGCGCCGTCTGAAGTCCGGTCGGTACTGCAGGTTGTTTCAACCTAGTCTGCTGTAAACAGACTTAGGACAGGGGGACAATCTTTTCCAGTAGTGTACCGCTCTCAACTGTTTAACCCTACATATGTGTGTGTATATGTGTGTGTGTGTATATATGTGTATGTATATATACATATCACAAATATATACAGAAAAGGACTGCGCTTGGGTATGGTGTGACCGCAATAGTATAATAATAAATTATCAGAAAATGTATAAATATATAAAAAAAACCTAAATGACAATAATAATATTTAACTGTGCAATCAATACGTTCACCAAATGCATATATAGTTATAAAAAGATGTGCTGTGGACCCAATAACAAACTTTTGTCACAAATCCTTTGAAGTCCAAATGAAGTCCAAAAAATGCAAGAAACAGAAAAGCACTGTCAGGAAAAAGGCTGCTTCTTTAAAGGGCACAACGACCTCCCTCTCCACCTGCATAGAAAATAGAAGAAAAAAGCGCCCAATCCTAGTGCATTACTGTGCAAAAAATTGTTTAATTCCCAATAAAAGGCTCATAAAATGAACTCACAAACATAAAAGATAAAAAAGCATTGTATGAGTAATACTCATGCTCCAAAGGATCTGAAAGCGCTGCTGCTCTGCTACTCTGCTCCGTGACACCACTGCATCCAGTACAGCCCTCGTGTATCTCTGCCAGCAGGAACTCACGTCATCAGGCTCCTCACAGTATTCTTTCCCCGGGAACACACCTCCAGATAGTTTAGGTTCCCACCGGGGACAATGTTTGCGGCGGAACGAACAGATGACGTCATGCCGTGCACGGAGATGGCAAGCAGGAGAATGTCAGGCAGAACTCATAAATCAACGCTGCAGGAATCCACAGCACACCTGGCCCTACGCGTTTCAACAGCTAAACTGTTTTCATCAGGGGATTGGCTATGGGTGTGCTAGACACATACTGTATATATACACCCACACATCCAATTAGCTATGCAAAGATAGATTAAAAAATCAGGTGTAAACAATTAGCATAATGACAATGAATCTGATACCCCCACATAAGAAAAACATATGCAGCTGTAGATTTAAACCATAACAATCTTAATCTTACACAGAATAAACTTGTAAATAATGTATAATACATAAAATTACTACGCTTGCAATTGTCAAAATATTTCTGAGGTAAACAGACCATAAAATATCTATATATAATAAATATCTGAAATCAACTGAGTGAACAGTGAAAAAAACCATTGTAATGTTATCAATAATTAGCTTGAGGAGAATGGACTTGATAATAATACTAGATCTATAATCTATATATATATATATATATATATAAAAAAAAAAAATTATACTATGTGAACAGTATATGTGAAGTGACGTGAATAAAGACTACATAATATATTGTGTCTAGTGTTAATAAATAAAAAATAACATCCCCATATGGAATGACACGAAGGGAACATGTCTAGCATGTTCAACCCAGACCTCCATGCCCATCTCACTCAGTTGATTTCGGATATTTATTATATATAGATATTTTATGGTCTGTTTACCTCAGAAATATTTTGACAATTGCAAGTAGTAATTTTATGTATTATACATTATTTACAAGTTTATTCTGTGTAAGATTAAGATTGTTATGATTTAAATCTACAGCTGCATATGTTTTTCTTATGTGGGGGTATCAGATTCATTCTCATTATGCTAATTGTTTACACCTGATTTTTTAATCTATCTTTGCATATCTAATTGGATGTGTGGGTGTATATATATGTGTCTAGCACACCCATAGTCCATCCCCTGATGAAAACAGTTTAGCTGTTGAAACGCGTAGGGCCAGGTGTGCTGTGGATTCCTGCAGCGTTGATTTATGAGTTCTGCCTGACATTCTCCTGCTTGCCATCTCCGTGCACGGCGTGACGTCATCTGTTCGTTCCGCCGCAAACATTGTCCCCGGTGGGAACCTAAACTATCTGGAGGTGTGTTCTCGGGGAAAGAATACTGTGAGGAGCCTGACGTGAGTTCCTGCTGGCAGAGATACTGGATGCAGTGGTGTCACGGAGCAGAGTAGCAGAGCAGCAGCGCTTACAGATCCTTTGGAGCATGAGTATTACTCATACAATGCTTTTTTATCTTTTATGTTTGTGAGTTCATTTTATAATCCTTTTATTGGGAATTAAACCATTTTTTGCACAGTAATGCACTAGGATTGGGCGCTTTTTTCTTCTATTTTGTATATATACATATATATATGTATATAAAATATTGAGGGAAACCCATATTTTTCCCTACAAAAGTGCAATAGTATTGTTTGACTATTTATCTACTTTTTTTTCCCTAATCTAATATCTCAGGGATTTACACGACTTCAGTACGTTGATGTACTGTACTGTGTAGATATACCCCATACTTGCAGTAAACCTGCTTCTAACCTGTTTGTTTTTCCTTTTTTTTGTTCAGGGTCCGGTACTAATTGGAAGTTCCCAAGGCGGTGTTAATATTGAAGATGTTGCCGCAGAGAATCCTGATGCTATTGTTAAAGAACCCATTGATATTATAGAAGGCATAAAAAAAGAACAGGCAGTAAGGGTAAATATTTTTTCTTGATCTTTTTGGAAGCATTCTTTAGCCTCCTCGCTGCATTACATTGAAAAACAATATTGCATGTATCTCTGATGGCTAAGAATATTATTCAAGTGAATATAACGTGTCAGTCACTACATTTTCCAAATATATCAATAGTACAATTAGTCAGTTTACAGGCCTTCCTGTATTGTGATGTTTCTGAAATTCTTACACATGATTATTATTTTTTATTAGTGTGTTATCTAGACAACTGTGGATTTGTTTGTCTCTTTACAAGGTGTCGGGTTCCCACTTTTAGCAAAATCGCTATACATATCATAGACTGATGAAATCTAAAACAGATGTGCTCAGGGAAATATACTAGAAATAAAATAATTTTGCCTATCTGCGATTATGCCACAACTCTGTAACATTTACTATGAAATATGACCTACGA